>NW_006399807.1:15828458-15830452 GCF_000299155.1 Elephantulus edwardii | reverse complement strand
GGGGGAGAAAGTAAGACGCCAATAAGAGCAACATCTTTGATGAACAAACTATAAAAATTATAAAGTGAAAAGCATAAAAATGATTAAAAGTATGTCAACTTGATTTGACTCACCTGTGGTTTTCTGAGTTTCTAATGATTTACCCTTGTAAGTATTAAATAAACTGAGTGTTGCATACTTTTTCCCATCCTTTGCTTTTGTGCTCTGGCCTGACTTCTCCGACATTTCGGTGGAAACTCATCGAGTCCAAAACCTGCCACACCCCTTAAAACCAGCCTTAAGATGCACAGAAGAAAGAAAGAAAAAAATTTGTAATTTTAAAAAATCAAATGGTAATAGTAATTATGACAATAAACACAGAGAAAGCATGGTAATAGTAATTATGACAATAAACACACAGAAAGCAAACTTCAGTAATTTATTATCAATTAAAATTTAATAAGACTTCTTTATTTAGTATTGCCAAAATAAAAATGAATTCATTTTAATATTGATAATAAACTACTATGAATTAGTCAACAAGGTATATATGGTTTATAGCCCTTTAACTATGTCAGAGAGAATGTTTCTCCTTAATCTTACTCAATTTGGTAAGAACCTTGAGGGTACAGTGATTAAGTACTTGGCCACTAACTAAAAAGTTCTAGCCCAACAAAGAGAAAGATGAGGCAGTCTACTCTGACAGAATTATTAGGATGGCAGTGAGTTTGATTCAATTTAATAGCTCAAGATCACTGGCACAATCAGCTTAGGAGAAAGATAAAATCACTTCCCTGTAAATTGTCTATGTGTGGTTACAGGCCCAACAAAGCTCACTTCTACTTTTAACAGATTAGAACAGAAAGAACATCCTATTTCCTTCTCCCCATCACCCTGTATTTTCTCCGTAAATATAAGGTACATTTAGAAAGTAAGGTACTTCATGTCTATGAAGTAAATGTTCAAGAATGTGCACATAAAGGAACAAGTATTTGTATGTATGAGAAGTTACTAGAAATAAACAGTATTTTAGCAAGCATCCATATATAGACAAGAATATGCAGAAATCAGTTGCTGTCAGCTTGATTCCTATTTTTTTAACGTTCATTATCCTTAAAGATGATTCAGAATAAAAGTGGATTTTCAGTGGTCATTTTTCTGAGTTAGATAAACCCAAATTTGCTGACTTATTTTAATATCTAATCTTTCAGTAAGCAACTGAGTGTTTAACTGCCCCTACCATATTAAAAATCACTTTATCTTCTAAAGTTTTACATTTAACTGCTGACTCCACATTACACGCCACAGTAATGCAACTTCGATGCCATATTTAACATATAGTTACATATAAAATTTTTCACTACAGTACTTTCCTCATCTAATATCATTCATATTTAAGTCTGGTGCTAAAGCATCTAAGCTCTAGGCTGCTAAGTGAAAGATGATGCTTTGACACCTCCCCCCCATCATTCTGAGGGAGAAATAAGTGACAGTCTGCTTCTGTCAAGACTGCTGCCTAGTAAGCCCTTTGGGACATTTCTACTCCGTCTTATAAAGTAGCTAAGAGTCAGAATCAGCTAGATGGCAGTGGGTTTGGTTTTTCATATATGTGAGACCTTGTGATGCAGTCAGCATCTCAATTTTACAGATGAGGAAAACTTATGTTGAAGTAAATGAGACTGACTTGAAAGCAAAGCTTCTGGTCCAGTCCACTGGGCTGCTCCCTCTCACTCAACTGTGTACTCTCCAAGTATTCCACTATACTCAACCACACTTACTTCAGGTAACTTACTCACTTGTAAACAAAATGCAATTATGTCCCTAAAACAACTATGAGATATCATCTCACCCCAGTCAAAATAGCAAAATTTAACAGAACAGCAAGCAATAAATGCTGGCGAGGTTGTGGAGAAACGGGAACCTTTATTCACTGCTGGTGGGAGTGTAAAATGGTGCAACCCCTGTGGAAAGCGGTATGGCGCTTTCTCAAAAAGTTGCAAATAGAGATACCATTT
>NW_006399807.1:15819920-15826307 GCF_000299155.1 Elephantulus edwardii | reverse complement strand
AAAAATAATGCCCTAAAATATAATACTTTTAGACTATTCTCTCCCCCATAGACTTCAATACCGTAAACATATTTCATCCTAAATTGCTGATCTTTTGGTCGGAAGCCAGATACATTACCCACTATATCATCAGGGCTTCTTAAAGCAACAAAAAGAGACAGTAAACATAAACTTTTCACCAAATATTGTTGAAGTCTCTGACTCACAAATAACCCTATACACAAAAGAAAGAAATCCGATCAGATCCTGTGCAATTCTTGCAATCTGACAAAATTAAGATCCCAACAAGATCTTTTACCAGGTGGTAAAAATGAACTGATGCATCAGTCGACTTGTTCTTTCATCCTCTAATGATGGCTATTAATTTCTATTACTCCTCAAATTTTGGACCTCTTAACTAAGTCTTGGTGGATGGATGAACATAACACTTCTACATTACTAAAAACAAAATTATGAGAAAGGCACTCCCTAAAATTTTGAAAGCTAAGCCTACAAATCCATTTCCATAAATTCTTTCCTTCCTTCACCTGTTGCTAAGGTGACTCTCCAAATTATTAAAAACTTGTTAGAAATGCATCTTTTCAGGCTTCACTTCAGATCTAAATAAAACTCTAAAAGGGCCTAGCACTCTTTAGCAAGTCTTCTAGGTGATTCCAGGGCCTACAGAACCCTGGCTGCTTATACATTAAAATCACCTTCTTGTTATGTGCCATCAAGTTGCTTGGGACTCAGTGACAGCAGGTACAAAACTATTGCACTGAAACCTGTCCCTATCCCAAGCTACCACAAATGAAAGTATTATATTTGGTAGACAAACACTGAGTACAAAAATAGGAAAAGTACGACAATTTTAAAACATCTGAACAAAAATGTCATCAAAGAATACCAATAAGCTCATGAAAAGATGTTCCTAATTAATATTAGAAAAATTTACACAGTAAAATATATGTATACATACCTATTAGAACGACAAAGTTAGAGAATGATTATACCAAATACTGGTGACAAAGTGGAAAAATTGATTTTCAAAGAGTTTGCAGTTTGTTAAAATGCTAAATAGCCACCATCACAGGATTCTCCACTCCTAGGTATTAGTCAAAGAGAAATTAAAATCTTTAGGTTCATATGAAGATTTTAATGAGCGTTCACTGTAATTTTGATGGCCCCAAACGTAAAAATAAAATTTAAAAAACCCAACTGTTTATCTACTAGCTGTGGAACATTCATATGTGGATTACAAAATAGATGGATACTGATGGTTAGCAAAGGGGGAAAATAAAAACTTGAGACTTTGAGCTTAAAAGGCTAGCATTAAGTGAGGTAGGGAAGACTGAGAGAAAAAAAAGAAATTGTTGAAACATATAATACGAATAACTCTTAGTGCCTGTGTGGAAAGAAATAGCGAGGCTTTCCCTCTAATATATACTGCACTATAGAAGGATGGGCAATCTCTTCCAGTGAGATTACCTGCCTCTGAAAAGCCGCCAGAGGGTCAGCTATGAATCAGTTCTGACTATATGGTACACAACATATATAAAATTATACAAAACAGAAAATTTATCCATAGTATGGGAAACTGATCAGAAGTTGCCTTGACTAGGTAGACAAGCAAAGAGAAAAGTATCATAATAGTGAGGATGGATACGCTTATTATTGTGATCATGGTTAAGGTTTCAGACTACGTATATAAAACTAAATCTATAAAATGATATAAAACTGTTAATATGTGCAGCAGATTGTATACAATGCTATTAATTAAAAGTATGTGTATAAATGAAAGATCAAAGGCCATGATATACTATGCTGCTATCAAAACTCTCACTGTGGAAACCCATTAGAACAAATAAAGAGAAGAAAATAAGGGTTAGAAGTGAAGTGAGAATGGCATACTTGAGATACGCAAATTAGGCATCAGTTTAAGGGTATATCAGAGGGAAGGAGAACAAGCAGGGAGGAAAGAGCCTGGCAAGATTATGAAACTATAGAAATCAGCAACCCTGATAAAGAATATGGAGAACAATGTAATAGCATATGGATTAAGGTGGGGGGAGGGGGAAACTCAACAAAGCAAGGAATCAATATAGTTTTCCTTCAAGAATAAGAAAGCAGTTTAAGATTCTTTATTGTTGCAGATGGTGGTGGTGGAGAAAGCAATGTGAGGAGCTGGAGGAGCAGCAAGCCATTTAGAAATGGGCCACTAGAGAGATAGTCATGGCAAAGAGAGACTGACGCAGCATGATGTGGACAGTAGGAATTTGAGTCAGAACTTTTATTAAAATAATTAGTTTGGGAGCTACAGGAGCATCACAGGAGCTGCACTGTGAGACCTGACTGAAGCTGGAAGCCTCCAGCCCAGCTGCAGTAAGATCTATGCGCCAGGAGAAAGAAGTTTAGTGGGAAACTGACTTGAGTTCTCTTAAGCCCCATTAGGAGCAAGAAGGCCTGTTGGAATTTGACTGTTTTATTCTGCTTGCCCACCAGGAATTGTACTGAGTTTTCTTAAGTCCTGCTGGACCCAGGGCCCTGTTAGGGTGGGGGTCAATGTGCGAGGGAACCTGAGTGAGGGCTGCTGGGCAAAGACCACTGAGCGAGAGCTGCTGGGTGGGAGATGGCAGCTGGAATTTGAGTAGGGACCCCACTTGTGAGCACACCCAGACAGCTCGTATCTGAGTGAGGTCCCCGCAAATGGTTGACCTGCCCCCCTGTGGTCGCCCGCCCACCATGCTTGCCCCGCTTCCCATTCAGCTCTACACCTGTGCCTACATGTCCAGTAAATCATCTTGCCTTTAATCCTGAGCACCTTGATCTGACTTGGCTACAAGAGGCTGCTCTAAGACCCAGAACTGAACGTTCCTTTGAGTCAGAAGAGAACTTCTGCCCAACTGATTTCTAGAGCACTGTCTTAGAACAAGAACCAATCAATGTCTTGTAGGAAGTAAGCTATCCCACACAACTACACAAGCTCAAAACAAGATGTCACCCCCAAAGGGTGACACAGAATTTAAAAGAAAAATGACAGAGTACTGCAAGCAAAACCAGGAGCTTAAAAAACCAATCCAAAACAGTGCAGATAAAACAAACGAGGCATTAGAGGCACTGGAAAAACAAGAAACAACAATCCAAAATATGAGGTCCAATGTTTCAGATGCTGTCAACATGATGGAGGGACACATGGGCAGAGTTGAAGAGATGAGACACAGAACCAGTGAAATATAGACTGATCTGCTCGAGCAAAAAGCAGAATCAAAAAGGAAGGAAAAAGAAGAAAATCTAAGAATAATATGGGACACAATCAAGAGAAATAACATGCACATTATCGGAATTCCAGAACAGGAAGAAATAAAGGCACAGAAAAAGTTGTGGAAGAATTACTAGAGGAAAACTTCCCAGGCATAATAAAGAATAAGAGAATATACACATTCAAGAAGCTGAATCATATAAATAGACCCCAAAAGAAAAACACCAAGGCATATATATATCTTAGTTAAATCTGCCAGAACCAAAGAAAAATAAGAAAATTGTGAAGGCAGCGAGGAAGAAACAAAGAGTAATCTATAAAGGAGAGCAGATAAGAGTAAGTGCTGATTTCTCAGCAGAATCCATGCGAGCAAGAAGACAGTGGAAAGACATAAATCAAACTCTCAAAGAACACAATTGTCAACCAAGAATACTGTACCCAGCAAAACTGTCCATCAAATATGAAGGAGAGATCAAGATGCTGCATGAAAAACAGAACCTAGGGGAGTTTGTGAAAACAAGAGCAGCATTGCAGGAAACAGAGATGCCCTTCTTACAGAGGTGTCACAGAAAGCAGCATGGACAGAGTAACTAGCAACAACACCAAAAAGAACTCACAGCAACAAAACCCTGCCTTTCAATAGTTAAATTGAATATGAATGGTTTGAATTCACCACTGAAGAGAAAAAAGAGTAGCAGATTGGTTAAAAAAGGAGAAAGACTAAAAATAAAAGGATGGGGGAAAAATATCAAGCAAATGGCACCCAGAAAAAAGCAGGAGTAGCGATATCAATTTCTGATAAAAGAAATGTCAATGCAAAAACCATCACAATACACAAGGAAGGTCACTACATAATGCTTAAAGGGTCAATAGAACAAGAGGACATAACACTAATAAATATCTATGCAACAAATAGACCTGCAGGGTACATAAAACAAACATTAACAAAATTGAAAAAGAAAATAGACAACACTATAATAGTAGTTGGAGACTCAATACATCACTCTCAAGAAAAGATAGAACTACCAGAAAGAAACTCAACAGAGATACTGATCTCAGATATTTATTGGCTAAGGCTCCCTCAAAACCCACAGTATACATTCTTCTTCAATGTGCATGGAACATTCTCCAGAACAGATCACATTTTAGGTCACAAGCCAAGCATCAATAAATTAAAAACACAGAAATAATACAAAGCATTTTCTCAGACCACAAAGCTACAAAATTAGAGATTAATAACAAGAAGATAAAGGAGAAAAACCCATACATTAGGAAGCTGAACAACACCCTGCTTGAACATGAGTGGGTACTAGAGGAAATAAAAAAAGAAATTAAAAATTTTTTGAAACAAATGACAATGAAAACACCACTTACCAAAACCTCTGGGAAACAGCTAAAGCAGTAATTTAGAGGTCAATTTATACCAATAAGCAAACTTATCAAAAGACAGGAAAAAAATGACTATTGACTCTCTAACCCAGTATCGCCAACAAATTGAAAAAGAACGGCAAGAAAACCTGACACCCTCTAAAAAAACCCCTAAAATTATAAAAATTAGAGCTGAAATAAATGAAATAGAAAACAGAAAAACAATTGAAACCATCAACAAAACAAGGGAGTTGGTTCTTTGTAAAGGTCAATAAAATCGATAAACCACTAACAAAACAAAGGAAAAGACATAAATAATCTGAATAAGAGATAAAATGGGCAATGTCACAACAGAACCAACAAAAATAAAAAGGCTAACATTGGAATATTATGAAAAAATTATACTCAAATAAATATGTAAACCTAGAAGAAATGGACAAATACTTAGAAATTGAACACCTGGACAGACCCATTACAAAAGATGAAATTGAATAGGTAATAAAACAACTTCCAGCCAGTATGTCCTGGACCAGATGATTTTACAGTGAATTTTATCAAACATTCAGAGATCTATCACCAATTCTACATAAACTATTTCAGAAAATAGATAAAGATGGAATTCTCCAGAATTCCATTCTATGAAGCAAACATATCCTTGATACCAAAGCCAGGAAAAGACACCATCAAAATAGAAAACTATAGGCCAATATTTCTCATGAGCATATATGCAAAAACTCATGAATAAAATCTTGGCCAATAGAATCCAACGATACATAAAAAAAAAAAAAATAAAAATAATTCACCATGACTAAGTGGGATTCATAACGGGTATGCAAGGATGGTTCAACATGAGAAAAATAATCAATGTAATTCATCACATTAACAAAAAAACCCACAACAAAAACAAAAAGAAGACCTGCATTATTCTATCAACTGATGTAGAAAAGGCCTTTGACAAAATTCAACACCCTTTCCTGATTAAGGCACTCAACAAAACAGGATTAGAGGGGAATTTCTTCAACATAGTAAATAGTATACACTCAAACCTGAGAGCCAACACTGTTCTCAATGGAGTGAGAGTAAAGCATTCCCTTTGAGAACAGGAACTAAGCAAGGATGCCCACTGTCACCTCTCCTATTCAATATTGTATTGGAAGTCTTTGCGATAGCAGTGAGGCAAGAGAAGGAAATAAGAGGTACTCAAATTGGCAAAGAGGAGGTAAAATTATCTCTCTATTCTCCAAAAACAACTGGAACAGCACATCAACAGAGAACTACCAGAAATCAGGTGGGGCTGTGGTACCAGGGATATTGCAGCTAAAGTTAGATGGATCTGGGCTGAAAGCAAGGAGTACCAGAAGAATGTCTATCTTTATTTCATTGATTACACAAAGGCATTTGACTGTGTGGATCATAACAAACTGTGGCTGACTCTGAGAAGAATAGGTATCGCAGAACATTTGATCATGCTAATGCAAAACCTATACTTGGACCACGAGGCAGTCATCAGAACTGAGCAAGGAAACACTTCATGTCTCAAAATTGGGAAGGGTGTATGCCATCTGGGAGGTTGGGCTCTATGAGGACAAATGTGGCATCAGAATTGGAGGAAGAATCATCAACATTTTGTATTATGCAGATGATACAACCCTGCTTGCTGAAACTGAGGAGGACCTGAAGCACTTGCTGTGGAAGGTCAGGGACTGCAACCTTCACTATGGATTGAGACTCAGTATCAAGAAAACAAAGATTCTCACCACTGGGCCAATTGGCAGCATCAT
>NW_006399807.1:15809879-15811693 GCF_000299155.1 Elephantulus edwardii | reverse complement strand
AAAAAAAAAAGAGGCAATAAATAGTGTATATTGCATTGTAACAGAAAAAGAAGAGAACTGTTTAAAAGGGATAGATAATTAGGTACTACTGTCATGACAGCAGTCCAGAATGAAGGCTGCATGGTGGAGTGGACTTAGGGGGTGGGATTGTTTCATAACAATGAAATAATTTTTTTTTCCCTTTTCAAAGAGAAGAGCGAATTGGCAGGGGGCGGGGTGGGCAGGGAGAAAAGCGCAACAGTGAATGAATGGAAACCCCAAGTCTCTGTAAACTTTCATTAAAATTAACTTAAAAAAAAAAAGAAAAAAAGCTTCTTCATTGTTAAAATGTCAAATCCTGAACAAATATGAATAGCATTGAAAAATTAAAAATGACAATGAACACTCATATAAATCTTCAGATAATTTTCATTTCTCTTTGATGAATACCAGACGATCAAACAGCATTATTGTTGTATTGTTATGAAACAAAATTCAACTGAGATACATTTAACTTACAAAAAGGATGATATTAAGGCAAAATCGTATTTTGTCTAAAAAACCCTCCCCCTCTAAAAGAAAATAAAACAGAAACAAATAGTCTAGAGATACTAATTTTTGACAATTGGCTTTTAGTGTGTGGTCTGTGAGCATTTTTTTAATTTTATAAACAGAATTGTCATTTTTTTAAAAAATACTAATTTTCATTTGTTTCAAGGAATTTGTGTGGTCAGACTCTTGTTAGCATAAGATCTAGGGGACCTCGACCTTTAATTTATAAATATACTTTTTATCAGTGTAATCACATACAATCAACTACATATTTAGTATTCCCCATTGAATCCTTTACAAAGTAAAGGTTGAAATAAAAATAACAAAGGAAAGAAAACACCTCATATTAAGACAGTCTATAACTGACACAAAAAAGAAACATAGGCAAAACAAACACACAAATGTCTATGTACAATATCTAAACCATTTTCTATAGTTATTAATGCAAAAATCTCCTCTATATTGTTGAAGAAAATCCAGTGGTATTAAAATAAAAGGGGGGGGGGAAGCCTATATAGTTATCTTAGAGGAAAACTAACAAAGTGTCCAAAATGTATAAACAGTTTATTCATTGTAATGTTATTGGAAGGTGAAAGCTGAGTCACCTTATGACTCATAGTGACCCTCTGAGTCAACAGATCTGAATTTTGCCCCATCCTTATCATCCCTTCATAGGCTTGAGGTCATTGTTAGTCACTGTGTCAATCCATCTTGATTAGAGTCTTCCTCTCTTTTCTCTAATCCTCCACCTTTCCCAGTATGAAATCTTTATCCTAGGACCAGGGACTCCCAACACTGCCCAAAGTATGTGAGACAAAATTTCATCATCTATGCCACTAAGGGGAGGAAAGATGGCGCTGTTAGTTCGTTGTTCTGTTACCGTCCTAAGGAATGGACTTCTCCCTGCCTGAGAGCTCCAGGGCTGGGTGGTCTTTTCAGACAAAGGTATTCGCCTGCAGGGGCTGCTGGAGGGTGTCCAAGGTCAGAGCCCGGGAGCTGCTTTGTGTGTGGGTTTGGGTTTTTTTTTTTTTTTTTGTGCTTTGTCTCACAGGGTGACCTCCACTAGTGGCTTCCCTCCAGAGCTTGGGCGCATGGAGTGCCGCCTTGTCAGTGACGCTTTCTAGTGGCATCCGAGCAGCGACGACGCTTTCTAGTGGCATCCGAGCAGCGACTTGAGTTCCCTGCATTTCATCGCTTCGCCCTTCCCTCAAAGTTTATGCTGGGCTGTGGTTCTGTGACTTGGGTTCCGTCATTTAATAATTTCTCTGTTGGGATCACGTTTA
>NW_006399807.1:15808201-15809544 GCF_000299155.1 Elephantulus edwardii | reverse complement strand
TGAATGAATGAAATTCCAAAATCTCTGTAGATGTTCATTGAAATGAAAAATAAACAACCTAAATTTAAAAAACAAAAAAAACCCAAAACTGTTAATCATAGTTGTTTATAGAGAACTTGGAAGCCACCCTAACTGGTTAGCAACGGACTAGTATTTAGGTAAGTAAGTCCCTTTCTCTTGGAAGGAGTGGCATCCACTTCCATAACAGCTTGCCTCCAGAAACCCTATGAACCTGGAGAGAGGATGAAAGGCACCAAGCGTCGTTGAGGACTCTCCTTCATAGGGTCGCTATGAGTCGCCTGTGACTTGACAGCACTTAACAACAACATGCCACTAAGGAAGACCCTGATTGCACTCTACCCAAGACAGATTTGTTCTCTCTTTTGGATGTTCATAGGATACATCATCTTGCAAAGACTTTGCTTCTTCTCTTCTCATTTTTATTCCCTGTCCAACTTTCAAATGCATAGGAAATAACGGAAAAAACCATGGCCTGTATCAGTTAAACCTTAATCTGCCTATTTGCACCTTAGCAACATGTCTATTTCTTGACTGCGATGGGTGTTAATTGTGGATCGAAAGTGAAACTGTTGGCAATTTTTTTCTCTTTCATGATTATGCCTAACAGTGCAGTGGTAAAGATTTTTGTTTTCTTGACATAGAAATCAAATCCATATTAAAGCTGTACTTTGGGATCTTCTGCAACTTCTCTACTTTCAAGCAAGGTTGTGTCATCTGCATAATGCAGGCAAGTCTTCCTCTGCTTCTAATGCCACCTTTTCTCGATATAGTCCAGCTTCTAAAATTATTTGTTCAGCATACATTTCAATATTATAGTGTTGTGTCAGAATCAAATCATTGCTGACCTTCCAGAGAGTTTTTAAAGGCTGTAAATTACACGGTAGGAGAGTGCCCATTGTTCTCTCGCAAAACAGCTGGTGGATTTGAACCACATGCCTTTGGCTTGGCAGTGTACTAGAGCACTATTCATTCAATTGTGGTGTTGTTGTTATGTGCCATCAAGTTGCTTGCAACAAATAGCGACCCTATGTACAAAAGCCCTAAATGCCCTTCTATCTTGTGCCAACCTAGCCATCTCAAACACACTCATTCCCACCACTCCAGTCACAGAATCGATCCATTTCATCAAGGGTCTTCCTCTTCTGCACCGTCCCACCACTTTCCCAAACATGATGTCCCTCTCCAAGGACCAGTCCCTCCCTGCAACATGCCCAAAGTATGTCAGACGAAGCTTCAGAATCCTGGACTCCAAGGAGCATTCTGGTTTCACCCTCTCCAGGTCAAACCTGTTTGTTCTAGCAGTCGATGGTATATTCAACACT
>NW_006399807.1:15777106-15806226 GCF_000299155.1 Elephantulus edwardii | reverse complement strand
CCTGGAGAGGATTAAACCAAGCAACTCCTTGGAGGCAAGGATTCTGGGGCTTCGTCTACAACAAAAGATCAATACGGAAGTACAATAAAGTTGAACAATATTAGTTGATAAATCAACCACTAAGTATTTTATTTATACCCAAAGGCAAGAAGTCTACAAAATGGAATAAAAAGTAAATGCAAAGACCCTAAATTTTACTACAATGCAAAGTAGTATGCTCAGCAATTAATCATGTCCAAAAACCAGAAAAGATGGTGAAGGAGAAATGGGGTGGGGGTGGGGGGACATAAAGAGAGAGAAAGAAAAAAAGCAAGCTGGTGAGGTTATGCTTGCAGTGGAATTTAAAGTGGTCCTATAGGAGTATTGAATGTACCATGGACTGCAAAGAAAACAGATTCATCCTAGAGAGGGCAAGGATTCTGGGGTTTCGTCTGACATACTTTGGACACGTTGCAAGGAGAGACAGGTCTTTGGAGAGGGACATCATGCTGGGTAGAGGGACAGCACAGGAGGGGAAGACCCTCTATGAGGTGGGTTGATTCAGTGACTGGGGTAATCAGGATGGGTGTGTCAGAGGCAATGCGATTGGCACAGGATAGAGCAGGTTTAGGGCTGTTGTGCATAGGGTCGCTGTGAGTCGCAAGCGACTCGAGGGCACTTAACAACAACATAGGATAGAGCAGAACTGCCCTCCCTGGGGCAACAAAGATTGGAATCTTCACAGAAAGGACTCTGGATGCATAATCTGTAGCGTAGCACATAGCACAATTAACCAAAGGCTACACATTTCCAGCAGTTTTGATCTAATGCTGTTCTTCAGGGGATAGAAGATCAGTCTCCTTCCTTTTAAGATTTATAGCCATGGAAATTGGAAGGTTTACCATGAATAAGAATCTGCTCAGTGGCAGAGAATTAGTGAATCTTTCTCTCTCTTGAAGCCATCACTGGGATCAACACTTAGATCTTTTGGTCAGCAGTTGAAAGCTTAAAAATTGTGTGTGGTATTGTTAATTATTATATTTACTGCAACGTCTCAATCTTCATTATAGAACAAGCTATATTTTTAAGTATATGCTGCTACTGTTAGCCATCATTAAAATGACAACTATCTGTACTGATCCTCCTACGAACAACAGATCTGAATGTTACCCTATCTTGTACTACCCTCACCTCACCATCTCTGGTGAGCTCCAGCCCATTGGTACAGTCTCTTTTTAATCCATCTTGTTTAGGGTCTTCCTCTCTTTTCTCTGATTCTTCTTTACCTTTCCCATCCTGATGTCTTTTTCAGACAATGACCAAAGTATGTGAGACAAAGTTTTATCATTCTTACCTGTAAGCAGTACTCTGGTTGCATTTCCTCCAATTTAAGACTTGTTTGTTCTTTTGGCAGTCCATAGGATATTCAGTACTCTTTTACAACTCAATTCAAATATGTGTGCCATTAGGACTTGATAATTGGGTAAGAGAATAAAAAATTTTATTTCTGGAGTAATAGGAAATTACTGGGCTCTGATTAGAGGAAATCTCTGTTGTCTTTGTTTCTTAAAAAACATCAACTACAGCTATGGTGACTTGTTAGATGCTATCAAGTCAAATATGAATAGCCATCCTAAAACCTGCCCTATCCTGTGCCATTCTCTTCATCTCTAATACACTAGAGGCCACTGCTGAAACCATCAAGAATGAGCCCATCTCAATCCATCACAATGTGGGCCTTCCTCTACTTTGCTGTGCTACCAATGCAAAAGTATGAATCTACCAGTTGCTCCACAGGAGGAAGGTGAATAATCTTCTCCTGTGTGATTTATTGCCTCTGGAGGGTCAGTGATTGATCAGGTCTGACTTGACAGGTACATAACAACAAGGAAGAAAGTAAGGAGTTCTGGTGGTTGAGTGGGTGCAAATATAAAAGGTCTGAATTCACCAGCTGCTCCAAGGGAGAAAGATGTGTCCTCTTGGGAGATTTACACAGACTTTGAAAACCTGCTACAGGGTCAGTTACAAATTGGTTTCAACTTCATGGCAATGAAGGAAGTAAGGAGGGATCTCTGGTGGCAGAGTCTGTAGAGATTGGCACTATTAACTGAAAGGTCATACTTTCCTGGCAATTTGAATCCACCAGGAGCTTGCAAGGCAAAGACTGGCAGTTTCCTCTTCTGTGATTTATAACCTTGTCAGCTATGAGTTGGTTCTGCCTCAACAGCAAAAAAATTTGTTTGTTTTTGAGATAAGGAAAGAGCTTTGGTACCATATTATATGTAACAGGCTGGTGCTAACTGAAAGTAGAGTGGTTGGAATCTACTAGTTCCTCTATGACAGAAAAAATGGGCAATACAGTATCTTCCATAAAGATTTAAAGCCTTGGAAAACCTTAGACAATAGGTCGATAAACTGGAATTGACTGGATGGTAGTGTTTTGTTTCTTTCTTTTTTTTTTTTTTAAACGGAAAAAGGACTCAACAATCTAGGCTGAGTTTGAAATGGTAGACAATAATTAAGGCAACAATGATCAAGGGGAATTTAGAGAAGGTGAGTGGTGGAAGAGAAATCAAGTTATTTCTGAAACAAGTTTCATCTTAAATTTATGAGACAACCAGAGATGTATGCAGAAAAATGTTCAAGATAAAAAGTTTTAAAAAAGTATGAGTCAGAATCAACTCCCAATGATAGAACAAAAATGCAGTGATTTCCTAAAATAATAAAGTATGAAAAATCAAATAGTAAAACATCTAGAAAAACATATGACAAGGTATTAGCAATAAACTCCTCCAAGCCATAGAATCCTATGATTTGAGCCCTTTAGCCACTCTGACAGAGAAAGATGTGGCTGTGTGGAAACCCAACAGGGCAGCTGTACTCAGTCCTACAGAGTTGCTATGAATTAGAATCAATTTAATGACAATAGGTGATCTTGGTTTTATTGGCTGAACATGCAAAACTAAGGGGATGAAAAACTCGACTGGAAAAGGGATAATAGCCATAAAGTCTTTTTTTAAATTTTTGCTTATTTATTTTTTTTCATAAAGTCTTTTTTAAAGAAATGGACATGAGCTAAAACAAATAAATTAAGAAAAAACCAAAACAAAACACAAAAAAACCCAAAACAAAGCCAAATAAAAACTATCAAAAAACCCCAATCAGTAGTTGTCAACAAAGACTGGACAGAGTAGCTTAGAGAAAAAGCTTTTTAAAAAATGCTTTATGCCAAGATCTCAGGGTTTGAGGTTGGTATTATTTGAAAGATCCCCAAGTCTCTAAAGTGCAGCCACAGTTAAGAACCACTGAACCAACAATCTTAGATGATTTGAAATGCCTTAAGAAGGCACCGAAGAGAAAAATGACTAAGTATCTATGTTGCCAAGTAAATGAAGGGCTGATTTAGCACAACCACATTTTAAGTAACAAAATGATACATTTTACAGAATTAGTAATTCAGAAACACTTGAAACAGTTTGCTCAACAAGCAGCTTTTGTTTTAGCTTGCCAGTTTCTGCTATCAGTACAGTCATATGGAGTCAAATGAACTATATATCTATCCTCTACCAGTACCAATGTTATTCTTGAAATGTTTTATATTATTAGTAAGATGTTAAGAAGACTTTTCCACACTCTGGCTCTGGTCATGAAGTGGGTTATGTATTGGACTCCTTAGTTGAAGATGGTTGGTTTAAATTCACCAGCAGTTACAAAGGAAAAAGAAAGGCAGTCCCCACCCATAAAGATTTACAGCCTTAGAAAGCCAAAGGAAGATTGCCACGAATTAGAATAATTTGACAGCAGAAGTTTTTGTTGTTTCTGTTACAAGGAGGCGTAGAGGCACAGTTGTTAAGTACAAAGCAACTACCAAGAAAGGTGCTGCCATCTTTAACGATGCCTCTGTAAAGATTTTAGCCTTAGAAACCCTAAGGGGGATTTCTACCCCCTCCTGCAGTTGGGATCCACATTAAAGCAACAGGTGGTAACAGTCTAGTGGTCAGAAGCTGTGCTGCCATTCCAAAGGCATGCAGTTCAAATCAGCCAGCTGCTCCAAGGGAGAATGGAGGACAAGCAGTCTCTTTCTGTGTAACTTCCTGCCTCTGGGAACCTGCTGAAGGGTCATCTATGGGTGGGGTTGGTTCTAACTTGACAACACACAACCACTACCACCACATACCTAAAAATCTTTATAAGCTGTGAATCTATTTGCAACTACAATCTTTTTAACTTTTTAAACTTTATTTTATTGCATTGTAATTTTAATGAAAGTTTACAGAAAATTTGGAACAACTACAATCTTTTTAAATCACTTGACTTCTGTGTCAGAAGAGAAAACGTCATCTTTTCAAACTCGAGGTTCTATGATTTTAACTATATAATTCTGGTAAGGAGTTAATTACAGTCACCATGTCAAACTATCTTGCTTTGCTGAAGGGTTTTCTCTCCTATGCTGATCCCTCACTTTTCCAAAAATGATGTATGTCCTCCTCTAGTGAGATGAAGAGTCACCATCCTTGCTTTGAAGAAGTACCCTGTTTGCACTTTCTCCAAGACATAATTACTTGATTTTTTTGGCAATCCATGGGATATTTCGTACTCTTTTTCAACACCACAACTCAAATGTATCAACTCTTAGTCTGTCATCCGTAGTCATTGTTCAACTTTTATGTGTAATAACGAATAAAAAAAACCAGGGTTTGGATCAGGTGTGCCCTTGCTCTCCAGCGCTTTGGAAATCTACCAGATTTTCTAAATGTGACACACTTCTAATTTTTTGACTGCTGGTACCAAGGATGTTGACTGAAGATCCAAATAGGATGAAACAGTCGACAAATCCAATCTTTTCTATATCCATCCAGATTTGCCTACTGGTTTAATCCAGGGTGAGGATTTCATGTGTGTGGTTTGTTTTGTTGTTTTTTTGATGGTGAGATATAATCCATATTGAAGATTGTAACCTTGGCTCTTCTGCAGAGGGTACTTCAAGTCCTCTTCACTTTAAACAAGCAAGGTTGTATCATCTGTATAACACAGGTTGTTGATGAGTCCTCCTGATTCTGAATGCCCCATTCTTCTTCATAAAGTCCAGCTTCTAGTATGACTTATTCAGCATACATAGTGTCTACGTATGGAGAAAGGATACAACACTAATACACACTTTTCTTATTCTCTTGTTCTGTTCCAACAACAGCCTTTGGTCTAAGTATAGATGTTGTATAAGTACAATTAAGTCTTATGGGATCCCCATTCTTCTCAAGATAAACCATAATTTCTTATGATTGTCTTCCTACCTCTATATAAATTTTGATATGCTTATGAAAGCCTTAATGCTGGCTCTTTTCAATGCTTTATCTTTTGGCTATCTCCACCTCAAGTACATCATAAGGGTAATTCTCAACACTTCAAGATTCAGTCTTTAAATATACATTTTATCTATGGAATAATATATTTTCTTTAATTTTTTTCAGTTATATTCTTAAACAAAACTTCAAATCCAATATATGCAATTCTCTATTAATGCATTCAACTATCTGTCATTGTTTACACCACATACTAGGCAATGTTTGAAACAGATGGACAAGAGACATGCTGTACTCATCTACTAAAGCTAATGGGCTTGAAAATTTAAGGTTGGAAAAAGTTTCAAAAGCAACTGTGGAAACAGGAAAGACAATCAAATAGAAAAACAAAGAACTAACAAAACAGCATGGGAAGTCGAGAAGGTGAGGGCTAGTGATTTACCAAAACCCCAAACTCACTGCTCTGTTATTTTGACTCCTATTTGGTTTCTGAGGTTTTAAATCTTTAACAGAGGCTACCTCATGCTTCTCCTGAAAAGTAGCTAGAGGATGTGAACTGCTGGCTTTTCAGATGCCAGTCAATCCCTTAAGTGCTGCACTGCTGGGTTCCTTTCTATTGTAGTTAAATGCCATCAAGTAACTGTATGACACATAGTGAACTTACTAAAAGATCTGAACTCTGTCCTGTCCATATCACTCTCAACAAAGTTGAGTACATTGCCACAGGCACTGTATCAATCCATCTTATCTTCTACATCTACACTGATCCTCCCCATCTCTCTAAGCATGATACCCCTCCTCTCCAAGGAAGAGCCTTTTCTAACATGTCTACAGCAGCAAATTAAGACCTGAATGAGACACTATTTCAATCACACCAGAACAATAGCAACAACAATGGTAATGGAAAATAAGTTCTTAAGGATGTGGAGACGTTGGAATCCCTTAACCATTGCTGATAATACAAATATATATACAAATATATATATAAAATGACACAACCATTGTGATAAAACAGCAGATTCTCTTTAATGTCAAGAAGAAGTATATTCAGGGATGGGACGTTGTAGGAAGCATACAAATAGCAGCACTGAAAAAAGATTACGTTGTGCCAGTCTTTTTTTTTTTTTTAAAGTTTTAATTTTATTAATGACTTATTTATTCTCAAGCCATAAGTTTTTGTTTCTTCTGGGAGATCTTTTTCTTCTGGGCAACCTCCTCTTCTGGTTTAGGAACAATCTGTTCCTTTTCAGTAAGGATCATCTCAATATGGCAGGGGGAGCTCATGTAGGGGTTAATCCGACCATGAGCTCTGTATGTGCGGCGGTGCATCTTGGGAGCTTTGTTCACCTGGATATGCTCAATGACCAGAGAATCAACATCTAAACCCTTAAGTTCAGCATTACTTTCGGCGTTTTTAAACATATGCAGCAAAAACTCGGCACTCTTTTTGGGCCACTGACCCTGTGTCCAACCCCACTGTTTGGCCTGGGCACATCTACCAACTCCACCGTTGTATCGTCGGAAGGGCACACACTGCTTGTGCAAAGTGACATCTTTCAGATACTTGGTGGCTTTCCGGATATGCATACCCTTGATGGCCTGGGCAGTTTCTTGGGTGTTCTTAAAATGGACCTGGAGATTTGAGCCTCTTGATTTGCATGATTTTGTGGGGTTTTCTGGGTCAAGCGAGTAGCGAACCATGTTGGCAGATTACCTGAAGCTGCTCACAGGAAAAGCATTGTGCCAGTCTTAATCAAAGATTCATCACCTTGAAAACCTAGTGGAGTTGCTATGAGTCAGAATCAACTCAAGGATAGCGGATTTGTTTGGGGGGAGTTTTATTGCTAGAAATACCATTTTGAGGAAGAACAATATATAAAAGTATAATAATCAATGTTATATATATATATATATATTACCATTTTGAGGAAGAACAATATATAAAAGTATAATAATCAATGTTATATATATAAAAGCTGCCTACAGGAGTCTTTGGGGAACTAGGGGGTGACACAGGGAGCTCTGATGGCCTAGTGGTAAGGAACTACCAACCCAAAGGCGGCGGCTGGGGGGGGCGGGGGGCGGTAGGATGGGGTGTCCAATCCATCAGCTGCTCTGTGGGAGAAAGTCGGCAATCTCCTCTCATGTGATTAACTCTGAAAACCCACAGGAGGGTCAGGTATGAGCTGGTTCTGACTCAAAAGCACATAAAAACAATAGGAAGTAGTGCACAATATACTCAACAAGGGTTTAATTTCTAGAGTATAAAAATAACTCCAGCAACTTAACAAAAGACGAACAACTCAATTTTAAAAATCAGGACTTGAATAGACATTCTACAAAAAAAAAAAATAATATAAATAGCCAACAAGCACATGAAAAGATAGTTGATGGCTTTAGTCAGTGTTGCTATCTAATGCCTCTGACCTGTGGTGACCATAGAAGGAAAATCACTGCTGGGTCTTGAGCGATTCCCATGATCCAGCTGCAGATCAGATACTGTGATCCATTAGGACAGATATCCTTGGCTGGTCTTCAGAAGTAGAACACTATGTCTTCTCTTTTTTTCTTAGTCCATGTTAGTCTGGAAGCTCCAGTGAAACTGGTTCAACATCATAGTATTTAACATGTAAGTCATCACTGACAGATAGTGGTGGTTACAGACAAACGAATTATACTGCCAGGACAACAAAGCCAGGTATCTTGCATGGAAGGCAATAATCGTACCTCAGGACTCCCTCATCAAGCTTCCAAGGAAAAACTTGAATAGGAACAGGCTATCTTCTTCCAGGTAGTATGTTTCTGGTTAGCAGTTAAGTGTTTAAATATTATGTCACCAGGGCTCGTTTCCACTACTCACTGTTATGTGCCTTTAAGTTGGGAAGTGACTCAGAGCAGAGCTTCTAGTAGACTTTCAGAGGCCATAAATAGTATAAGAGGAGACTGTCCATTCCCCCTCCCCCACCAAAGTTGTTAGGTGGTGGATTTTAACTGAAAGCCTTTGGGTTGGCAGAGTAACGACTTACCACTAGGCTATCAGCGCTACCTATTACTCGTTGTTAGAGGCAACTGAGTCAAGCACAATCCATGGTGATCCTATAAACACACGATTATTACCCAGCCATAGGAGAAATGAAGTCGTGATAATATTCTACAATATAAGTAAATCTTAAAAACAAAGAGACAATATTGTATGAGTCAACTTACATGAAATAAGCAAATGAAAAGAGAATAAACTTTACTAATGTTTATCAGAGCTGAGATGGAAAGAGAAAGTCAGCTTAGGGAACATTTAAGTTTCTTGTCAGTGGAGAACATATACAAAATAATACGGGGGAAGACATCACAGTTTGAAAAAAAGGGGGGCCATTATTTGTTGGAAAAAAGACAGTAAATTTTCAGATCAAGTGGTGATATAGGCACAGCATAATGAACATAACCAGTATCACTGAAACATACATATAAAAACTAGCTGAGTTGGCAAATGTTTGTATTATAAAAATATAATGTATAATGTGTGTACACACACTCCTTTGTACAATGTATCCATGTAGACATAGATGCTAGAGGCAGAATACTGAATGATTCAGGAAGCATTAAAAGAAGATTCAAGGTGTATACAGAGTCACTGTACCAAAAATAAATGGTTGACACAGAAGAATTTCAAGAAATAATATATGAGCAAGAGGCAATGGTGATGAAGGAGGAAGTTCAGCTGCTATGAAAAACCTGGCAAGAAATAAAGCCCCAATAATTGATGGAATTCCAGTCGATCTATTTCAACACACAGATGCTGCCCTGGATGTGCTCATCAAATTATGCCAAGAAATTGGGAGAACAACTACTTGGTCAGCTGACTAGAAGAGATCTTGTCTTTTTTCCCATTCCAAAAATAGGTGACCTGAAAGAATGTGGAAATATCAAACAATATCACTGGTATCACACACTAACAAAATCCTGCTGAAGATAATCCAAAAACAAGTAAAACAGTACAGTGACAGAAAACTACCAGAAATACAAGCTGGGTTTAGAAGTGGCCATGGCCCTAGAGACAGTACTGCCAATGTCAGATGGATTGTGGTAGAAAGCAAAGAGCACCAGAGGAATGTCTGTGTGTCACTGACTATGCAAAGGTATTTGACTGTGTGGATCATAACAAATTGTGGCTAACTTTGAGAAGAATGGGATGCCTAGAACACTTGCTTGTGCTGATGTGGAACCTATACTTGGACCAGGAAGCAGTCCTCTGAACAGAGCAGGGAAAGACGGCACGATTCAAAATGTGGAAAGGAGTACGTCAGGAATGCATTGTCTGTCTTCCTACCTTTTCAATCTATATGCAGAACAGAGCAGTTAGGAAGCAAGGCTTTATGAGGAATGTCGCATCAGGACTGGAGGAAGACTCACAAACAACTTGCATTATGCAGATAACACAACCTTGTTTGTCGAAACTGAAGACGACGTGAAGCACTTGCTATATAGAAGGTCAAGGACTGTAATCTTCAGTATGGATTGAAGCTCAACATCAAGAAGATAAAGATTCTCATCACTGGGCCATTTGGCAGCACCGTGATAGATGGTGAAGAGACTGAGGGTGTTAATAATTACAGCTTGCTTGGCTCCACAATCAACACTCTTAACTCCAGCAGTCAGGAAATCAAATGATGAATTGCATAGGGAAAATTTGCTGTCAGGGACCTCTCCAGAGTGCTGAAAAGCAAAGGTGTCAGTCTAGGGACTAAGGAAGAGCGCAAGAGAGGAAGACCCTCGACGAGATGGATTGATTTAGTGATTGTAGTAATGGGAGTAAGGTGTGTCAGAGACAGTGAGGTTGGCATAGGATGGAGCAGGGTTAAGGGCTCTTGTACATAGGGTCACTATGAGTCACAAGTGAGTCAACAGCACACAATAACAACAACAACGACAACAACATAATCCAGGCTATGGTCTTCCCAATTACTTGTTAAGCTTCTTAGAGCTGGACAATGACTAAGGATGACAGAAGAATTGATGCCTTAGAATTGTGGTGCTGAAGAAGAGTCTTGAACATACCACAGAGTGCCAAGAAGACAAACAGGTCTGTGTTGGAGAGGGTGAAACCAAATTTCTACTCAGAGGCTAGGATTTTGAAGTTCCATCTCACATACTTTGGGCATGTGGCCAGGAGAGACTGGTCCTTGGATGCTCAGAAGGGTAGAGGGACAGTGCAGGAGGGGAAGACCCCAGATGAGATGGATTGATACAGTAATTGGGGCAAAGGGGAGTTGGTGTCTCAGAATTAGTGTGACAGGAAAGAGTTCAGGGCTGCCGTACATAAGGCTGCAGATGATGTGACGCCACATAGCAACAACAACAACTACAGAAGCTCTAATCTACCAGCTGCTCTGCAGGAAAAAGATGACCAATCAATAGCTCTTGCAAGTTACAGCCTCTAAACACTGCCCCTCAACCCCCAGGTCAGTTATAAAAAGGTTTTGACTCAATGACAATGAACAAAAAGGAACACAACATGTTATGGATTACACCCCAATAGTACCCTGGTGTATTGGTTTTAGAAAACAGAATTTTGTTCTGCATTCAAATTTGCATTTCAAGTAAAATGTCAAAATAGTCACCAGTGCTTCTAGGTCCAGACCAATTTCCACAAATATAAACACTTAAATAGCAAACTGTGTCCTTTTCCATGTCTTCCCCGATAAATTGGATGAAAGACTCGTAAAGTAGGCATCACGTATATAAAGTGAAAAACTGAACTCTATAACTGAACTTCGTAAGTGCAGACCACAGACTCCATCTTGAGTCTCCACCTAGCTCTGTGACAGCTAACAGAGTGCTGCTTTGTAAAGATGACTAATAAAAATCTAATGTTATGTTTAGGATCACACAGTGAAGCCTGTGAGAACTGGGACTCAATGGGACTGCCTTGCTGCTTTATACTAGGGTATAAAGGAGCAATGATGTCAGTTTAAAGACTAAGGGCTATCTGATTCAAGCCAGGGTCTTTTCAATTACTTGTAAGCACCTGCAAAGCTGGAAAATGAAGAAGGATGACAGAAGAATTGATACCTTTAAGTTGTGGTGTTGGAGAAGAGTACTGAATATCCCATGGACTGCCAAATGCTGCCAGGGTGCTCCTTGGAGGTAAAAATGATGAAGCTTCATCTTATATATTTTGAAGATG
Source organism: Elephantulus edwardii (assembly GCF_000299155.1). Taxonomy (NCBI): domain Eukaryota; kingdom Metazoa; phylum Chordata; class Mammalia; order Macroscelidea; family Macroscelididae; genus Elephantulus; species Elephantulus edwardii. The sequence goes on along the minus strand of NW_006399807.1, from coordinate 15,794,766 downwards.
TCATTAGGAAAGGTTGGTCCTTGGAAAAGGACATTATATTTGGAAAGGTGAAAGTCAGTGAAAGAGTAGACTCAAAGGCACCAAACGACAACATCCCTAGAACTTTGTCTTTTTTTTAGGCATACAATTACTCTACTGAAAAGACAGACCTTCCGTTGCAGGAGGGGGGGCGGTGGAAGAGGAAGTTTCGAAAAGAAAGTCAAATCCTAGCGCTGACAATGGAAATAAAGAGAAGTGAAGTGGCTTATTTGCTGTTGTTAACAAATTTAGAAATATGGACACATAAGGATATGTACTGTGCAAATGTTTAGGGTTGATTGCAGTGATCTCTTGATCATCAGAGTCATTCAAGCAAAACCAAGAACAACTTTTGTCGGCACTACTGTAAAGGTTTATTCCTTTTAAATAAACTTCTAAGGCTTATTCCTGCTCTGTTATAATCTATTGATATTTCTAAAGTCAGAGTGACATCATATGGTTTTAAGATCACATTTGTTGCTAAAATAGTAAAGAATACCACCATATGTTCAATGACTAAACTACAAACAGCATTACAGCTAAAGCATTAAGATTTGTTATTTTAAAAAAAACAAACTGTAATATAAATAAATCTGTTAGAATTCAATTACAAATGGTAGAGGGCTCAGGCTGTTCTTGGAAACTGAAACATGTGAATTTAGTTTCTGGGGCAGGAAAAAAAAAAGCCCTAAACAGCTATCAAATCTTCTGTACTAAAAGTTACTGTTCTAGAAAAGAAAGCTGTATTGTCTACTGTTTACTTAATCAGGTGATTGCTGGAGCACTACTGAATATTTACTTAATATTTAAAAATTTTGGAGCCATACAACATATCTAAAAAATACAGCACACACAAAAATTTTAAAACAGTCTATTTATCCGAAAAATTGCTAATATATTGCTCTAGCTGGCTCTAATTTATGGTAAGACACACACACACACACACACACACACACACACACACACACACGGAATTTAAAAAAAAGATTCCTAGGAATGTAATGCCAAGATCAAGAGTCCAGTACAAGGCAAAAAGCATTAAGCCATTCTGTCAAGATCACTTAGTATAAAACCAATCTAGAACAGTAACAAAAAGATAATTCTTGAAGAGAATTATACTTCAATTTCAGGTTTAACATTCAGTCTTTGAATAATCATGGCAAATTACTTAATCCAGTAACTTTATTTCTTGAAATGTAGGCTACTTTCTACTCAAATACTGTTGTAAAATACAATTGAGAAAGTGTGGATAAAGCCCTTACTTAGAATAGTGTCTGAGGGGATAGGGAGGGAAGATAATGTACAACAACAAATTAATAAAAAGATTTTTTTTAAAGTGTCTAATAGTAAATATTTTAAAAATCATATATATTTAAATAAAAGCCAAAGAGGAACAATTTCTTTTGTCAGTCTTACTTTTTTAATAGTTTAGAACTTATGGGAGAAAAGAGGTGCATTCTGAGAGCTATAAATAACTTCTCATACAATATCATGGATTATTATAAATCTTTCAAATAATTTTTTGCCATAAGGATTGGAATTTTAAGTTTATGAAAGTATAAAAAAATAGACCCCCTTCTATTTTCACTTACTCCACGTCCGTTTTTCTTTAATATTACTAGATCTCCCTCCTCACTACCAGGAAACCCATTAATCAGAATATGTAGGATTTTCTTGACTTCTTCATTTCTAGTTAACAGTTTTTTTCCTAAGGAGAAATATTTTTCTGCTCCCCCCGCCAAAAAAAGGGGATCCGTGGTTTTAAATGTTGGGAAAATATTTTCTTTCTCAAAGAGAAAAAAAAAGGTACTTAAGATGAATTCTTTCAGACACTACTAGAAACAAATGGAAAAAAATTCAAGCTATAAATGCAACTGTTTTTATTTTGACTATGATGAGGGTTACATGACTGTAATGCATTGAAACTCAAAACCAAACACTATGCTTATATGACCTTTACTGTAAATTAAAAAAAAACACAACAAAACACCAAACACACACAAAAACCAACAAAAAATATACTGCATTAAATAACCAATCTTCTCTTCACCATCAAATACACTTTACTAACTTCCTTTTGTACCTTATTTATCCTATATTCCTATCCAGGGAGCTCTGTAGTCTAGTGGTAAGGAGATGTGTTGCCAATCCAAAGGCATGCTGTTCAAATGCAATTGCTGCTTTCACAGGAGAAAGGTATGCAATCTCTCCCCTACAATTTACTGCCTCTGAAAACTGGCTGGCGGGTCAGCCATAGTTGATTCTGACTCAATGGGACACCACCACCTTTGGAAGTAGCTTTGTATCTCTCAGACTGCTTGGCATAGTTAGGTGCTGTCAAGGTGACTCCAACTTATAGTGACCAAATCTAGGTACAACTGAAGCCATGCCCGATTAAATGCCATCTTCATATTCTTTAAGTAAGGATGGTAAAATTTACATCTTGACATTAAAATAGTTACTCAGAATCCAGACCAAAGTATAATAAACAGCACATTACCAAATCTGTGACTTTTAACTGGAACAGAAAATGTCTAAAAAGGTTTTAAAAATGACTCTATTAAATATAGTTTTACAGTTACACATTTATAATATATAACTAATAACATGTCAATATTCAGTTACTAAAACTACCACTAAGCTACAAAACTCATCCTTTAAAAGGCACTGTATAAACTGGAATGTCATACCTCCCCAAGATTATCTGCTACATTCTTGCTTTCTCTTAGTTTCCTAATTGTAACTGATGCAGTTTTTAATGTATCAATACAAAGCTTTTCAAGTTTTTCAAGACCTACTCTTTTGAAGTATTAAGGCTCTTTGGTAGAAATACATCCTTAAGGAAAAAGGTAGATATCTCTTGGATGAGGGCTGATTTGTGGAAAGAATAGAGGCATCATTTTCTGAGAGGTCTATGCGAGGACAAAGACTCTTTAGTACAGAATAGCCTGATTTTAAGTCCTTGTTGCCTCCTTGGGCTCAGTGCCTTTGTGCAATGCACAAAATATATGGCACATTTCTGTACCTTAAGATATTCACTGGAAATGAAGAGAGAAGAATGACTAACTAGTATCTAGCCATTTACACCCATCTCAGCTTATGGAGATAATCTTCTAACCTCAAAGGAACCAAAGAGAGTTCTTCAGGTTACCTTTCCTTTATAATAGGTCTTTTTTGCCTGCTCTAAATATGGAAACAGTGACTGCTGCAATGGCTCTTGTGTCAGGAAGTGGGAGGATGGCACAGGATAGAACAGGGTTCAGAACTTTTGTACATAGGGTCCCTATGAGTTGTACTGGACTCGGCGGCACCTAACAATACAGAAAACACTTATACAGCATGAAAGAAATTTAAAGACATAACGGTTGAAATATAAAGTACTCATTACATAGAAATGAATTGTTTTCAACGACTTAAATTATCTTTCACACACATGTAATGTGATCTTTTCATACAACTAAAACTTTGTCAAATGCCTTGTCCCAGAGCTAACTGATGCAATGAGACCAAGGACTTAAATTTATGTTTTTTAAATCCTAGTCTAGAAGGATTACTAATTTATTTCCATTTAAATGTTCATTCTGAATACACTTGAACAAAGATAATTTTTTATGTCAATCCTTAAAAATGTGAACATCTAGGCAATGAGAATCAAATTATATTCCATATTTACTATCAAAAGCCCACTGCTGGTGATTCTCACTCATGGTGATCTGATGTGTTTATTACACAGTAGAACTGCTCTACTGTTTTCTTGACCGTAACCTTAACAGACTTATATCACCAGGGTCTTTCTTGAATGGTCAACCTTTAGGTTAGCAGATAAGCACAAACTATACATAGACCACCAAAAAACCTTTTTTATTCTCTGGACCTTATTCTTTAGTGTATGTTGAATAAAGTAAAAAGTGAAAAAAATACCAGATGTAAATAAGCCACACAATGTACAGTATTATTTCAAAGTGCCTTTGATACTAGTATGATGGGTATATAAAGTAGTAAAATGACAGGATATTCTTTTCAAGAAGGTATCTGCCAGCTGAATCATAGATGTGAGTCTATTCCTCACTTATTCGAGAACACATAATCAACTCTAAGTATAAAGTCTGTCCTAGGTGATAAAGACATGGAAACATTTTAGTAAGGAAAAGAGACTAATGTTGGGATACAAACAAATGAAGAGAAATATACTAGATAGTATGCAAGTGCTTCATAAATCTTGATTATGTTCCACCCTCCTGTAACATACAAGACTATGGTGAGACTCAAGTAAAATACTGTATCAAAAGGAGTAACTGCATAGCTGTTTCTCTTCAAACAAAAGTTTGCTGTTTAAACTAAGCGTCGGTCCTCGCATTTTCTATCAAATACATGTACAAACAAGCACTAATACATGAGTGGCATTCTGTAACAAAAATAAGGATTACAAACATAACTGTCAGATCCGTTTATAATTTGCCTTTCTGGGGGAAAATACAACAGAAATGTACTATAATCACCCTCTTGGTTCTGGTTGATGCGTCCAACAATGGCACTGAATAAAAGGTTTTGACTGAGAAAACAAATACAATTCTCAGAGTTACACAACTTTGAGATTTCTTTCACTGGAAGAACATAGTTCAGTATCAATACGATAACACTAATGACTGACATGGTATAAACAGTATTCAGAACACAAGTTACACAATTGATAAACAAAATGAAGTCATTATTTCTGGGCAGGGGCTGGGAGAAGAATGACATTAGATAACCTTCAAAGATATACAAGGATTTGAGAGGTTGAAGGAACAAGGGAAAAGCAAGAATGGAAATTCCTGCCTTTTCAGCTATATACAATATATTGGTCCCAGGAGTTCTGGCATGGAAAAGAAATTCAGAAGAAACAAAACCAATCCTGTGAGTTTATTTGTGTTGCTATTGTGTGTGGCTGAGTCAGAACCAACTCATAGCTGACCCTCTAGTGGATTTTCAAAGGCAGTAAATTGCATAGGAGAAGACTGTCCGTCCGTCCTCCTGCTGAGCAGCTGGTACCTTCAGGACTGTGGAGAAACTTCTTAGCTCTAGGCCACCAGAGCAGTTTATTAATAAGAATTAAAAAAAATAAAATAAAAAAATCAATAACAGACTCAAGAAAAAAAAATAGGAAGAAAAAAAAATCCACCTCTTAAAAAAATTACTCAGTTCAAAGTATACAGAGATTACCTACTGTCTGGAATAGAATCTTTAAAGTAGTATTTGTCTTCTCCCTCAACCATTAACCTTTTACTGTGTTCTAAGCATGATAGGCCCTTTACAAACATTTATCAATACTAAAGCAAACTTCTGAGTGAGGTAACTGTATCCCTATTTCAGAAATGGTCTATCTAGAATTGCTAGTTTTAAATGATCTCTAATCTACGCCTTTAAATGCAAAAAAGTTATTTAAAAAAAAAAAATCAGGGAGCTCTGGTGGCCTAGTGGTAAGACGCTGCACTGCAATCCCAGGGGTAAGCGGTTCAAATCCACCAGATGCTCTGCTGGAGGAGGGGGCAATCTCCTCCTGTACCAGTCAGATCTGATGGTACAAATAAAAATAATACAATAAAAATGAAAAACAACAACAAACAAAAAAAACCAAAACACAACTTCCATTCTACCTCTCAAGTACCTGTAACAGTTTTTTCACCTCTTGCCACATTTTATCTTATCATGCAACAATGTTCATATACTGAATCATGCTAAAAAAAAGCTATACATTAGTAAAGCTGTATCTTATTTAGTTACTATCCACCACCACCTTCTTCCAGTTGATTCAAACTCTTATAAAGGGTAGGTTGCTGCTTCTTTCTCTCACGGGGCTTGTTAGTGGATCTGAACTGCTGACCTTGTGTGTAGCAGCTCAACACTACTATACTACCTTTACTACACATCACATACAGGACTCCTTTACTATATCACACAGAATTAAAAAGAACAGAGAGGCAATATGATGGCGTAGGGCATCCTCTTTGGTTTTACATGGTTTGGATTTGAATCTACAGTGACCTTGGTCTAGTTTTAATCCCAGTTCACTTCCTCATCTACAAAATGGGGACCAGCACTTCCCTCAAAAGCCTGATGTGGGGTTGAAAAAAGATCATGTATACAAGAGACTTATTTCTGTCCTCGGCACAGAGTAAAAGATGAAATAATGATGAAGAGAGCAGTCACATATACAAACCCCAGAACAAAGAAAATAAAAACCTAAACAGGGTATATTCTGAAAAATCCCATTACAGGAAAAAAGATTATGGCTATTTGGCTTTACTCTAAAGATAAAACCCTTATCTAATCTAGTCTTAGTCTTTTTAACCAATGCCTTTAGCACCGACCAGAAAAGATGCTGCAGGGCATAAAAATGGTTCCAGTGAGAATATCATCCTAATTACCAATAAGATGTTAAAGATGGGCACTTTCCTCCCATGCACTTTATAGCCTCTGAAACTCTGCTGGGGGCCCACTATGAGTTGGTTCTGACTCTGTGGAACATAACAAGAGTTTAAAGGATACTTTTTTTTTTTTAAAAAAAAGGATACTTTTTAACAAATACTGAACTAAGTTTGACAAGCACTTGATAAAACCTGTAATTTTTATTTTCAGAAGAAAGAGACCAAATACTTAATACTCCAGAATCCTCTGATCTTTCAGTGCACTACAGAGAAAATTTAGTTCTCTAGATCAGACAACAATTCCAAGCAACTGCCCTAGAGAGGTACACGGAGGAGCCCTGGTGGGGGTACTGGTTAATCTCTTGCCTGCTATGCTAAAGGGTGTCAGTTAGAATCTAGCAGTCGCTCAGTGTAAGAGAGACGTAGCAGCCTGCTTTAGGACAGATTCACTGCCCTTGAGCCCTATGGGATCGTTTTACTCCATTGGATGACAAGGGTTTGGTTTTGGTAGCAAAGTGTCAACCTATGAACCTAAGCTAAAGACCAGGCAATGCGGAAATCCGGGTAGTTTAAGATGCCAGTAAACATCAGGCATCTTGGGGGGGCTTAAAAAAAATCCTTTTAAAGGGGATAAAAACACATTCCTCTTGCGCAAATAAAGGAGGACTCTCAGTGTCTCTTTTGATCCCATGCTCTGTTTTTTTCAGTTCTAGGCCTTTGCCACAAGACTCCTAGTATTCCTACTGCAAAGGGAGCTGCAAAGCTCCAAACCACGCAGGTTTGGGGATGGAGAGGCCTAGGGTACGAGATTACCGGAACAGTCCTTAGGAGCTGGCAGCGCGTTCCTAGCGGAAGTCCAGATTTCCCGAAAAGCCTCTCGTAAGAGGAATCCGGTCTTTTACCCAGTCTCTTTCACACAATGTTCACTGCAAACTCTATTTATCACACAGAGAACATGGGGGTAATTGGGGGCGTAGAGGAGTCCTTGGGTTGTTTAGCGGGCGCATCCACCGTGTGAGAAAGAGACCGCGCGCCTCCGGGCCCACCGCATGGAAACTCCCTCATCCACCCGGCAAGGCGCGTAAACCCTGCAAGATCCGAGCTGGGGAGTGGGTGGGAGGAAAACCGATGGGTCCGGAAATCCCGCTGCAGACCGCACGGGGCGGATCTGACTCCGGTTTCCCGCTCCCCGACCTGGAGGCCGACTCCCCGAGCCAGAGATGATGATGGTAACCAAAGAGAAGGGGATGCCCGAAACAGAGGCCCTCTCCCTGGGCTACCCCACGTCGCAAGCTCCAGGGTCCCGGTGCATTCCAAAGCATCCCAGTGCCTTCCGCCAGCCTTTCCCGACCGGGAGACTGGGCCCGCTTTGATCACAGCCCCAAACGCCCTCGCTTTCCTTACCGGCCAGGGTGATTGTCAAGCTGGGTGTATTTCGCGCAATTCGAAGATTCCACAGAGTTCAGATCAAGGGGAGGGGGAAGGGAAGCTAGCGTTCCAAGGTGGTGGTGGAAGGGCCACCAGTCTAGGAAAGCCGAAGCTGTGGATGAACAAACCGCCAAAGCACTTTCACTGCTTGCGGAAAGATAGGGACCTAGCGAGAAAAAGAAGCAAGATGGCGGCTAGCCAGCCCCTACGTATTACGTCATGACGCTGCGTACATAGAGCTCATCCCCCGCATGACCGCCCTTCGGCGCCGAGAAACCCGTATCACGTGATGTCTCCGTGGCGGCCTAGCCTGCTACCCAACTTCGGTGAGAAAGCTACAGCGTCCCTTGCTGGGCGGAGGGAGCGTTGCAACCAGAGTCAGGCTGCAGGGCAAAACCTAGAACCTCTCCAAGGACAAAAGCTAGAGTCTTTCGAGAAAGTCTTGACCACAATTAAGGGTTGACACACTTCGGTGAAATGAGCGCTCTGGTATCTTGTGGATATATGTATTACTTGGTTCAAGCACTAGTTTTAAGAGTACGTATCAAAATGAAACAATGCGTGATCTTTAATGTTGATGCTTTATATGTGCATTCATAATATTCATAATAACCAACTTGTCCATCGATAAGTAAATGGATAAGTGTATATTGAGGATATTTAAAGCCCATTGAATTTTTAATAATGACCAAGAGATTTAATCATAAACATTCATAATCATATTAAAAAGATTTAACATGTACTGTGAAATGTTCATGGAAAACATATTAACAAAGGTTGTCTTTGAGTGGTTGCTGTTGTTAGGTGCCCTTGACTCATAGTGATTCATAGTGACTCATCTATGACAACATATCTGAATTCTGTCCTGTCCTGCTCTAGCCTCACAATTTCTGACACACCCGAGCCCATTGTTAAACTTTGTCAAACCACTTGGTTGAGGGTCTTCAACTTCTTTATTGTCCCTCCACTTTCCCAAGGTTGATGTCCTTATCCAAGGAATAACCTCTTCTAGCAACATACATTGATTTCACATGCAAGCAAGATTTAACTGAAGATTATCCAAAAACGATTAGAACAGCACATCAGCAGAGAACTTCCAGAAGTCCAGGCTGGGTTTAGAAAGGGTTGTGGTACTAGGGATATTGTTGCTGATGTTAGATGGATCTTGGCTGAAAGCAGAGAATACCAGAAGAATGTCTATCTGTGTTTCATTGATTATGCAAAGGCATTTGACTGTGTGGATCATAACAAACTGTGGCTGACTCTGAGAAGAATGGGAATCCCAGAACATTTAATTGTGCTAATGCGAAACCTATACTTGAACCAAGAGGCAGTAGTCAGAACAGAGCAGGGCAACACTGCATGGTTCAAAATTGGGAAGGGTGTACGCCAGGGATGCATCCTGTCTCCATACCTTTTCAACATGTATGCAGAGCAGATTATCTGAGAGGTTGGGCTCTATGAGGAGAATTGTGGCATCAGGATTGGTGGAAGATCTATTAACAATCTGCGTTATGCAGATGACACAACCCTGCTTGCTGGAACTGAGGAGGACCTCATGCACTTGCTGCGAAGGGTCAGGGACTGCAGCCTTCAGTATGGACTGAGGCTCAATGTCAAGAAGACAAAGATTCTCACCACTGGACCAATTGGCAGTGTCAGGATGGATGGCGAAGAGATTGAGATTGTTCACAGCTTCAGTTTGCTCGGCTCCACAGTCAACACTCTTGGCACCAGCAGTCAGGAAATCAAAAAGCATATTGCGATGGGAAAGTCTGCTGTTGGGGACCTCTCTAAAGTATTCAGGAGCAACGGTGTCTCTCTGGAGACTAAGGTGCACCTGATACAGGCCATGGTCTTTGAAATCACTTGTTATGCATCAGAGAGTTGGACAATGACTAGGGAGGACAGAAGGAGAGTTGATGCTTTTGAGCTGTGGTGCTGGAGAAGAGTACTGAATGTACCCTGGACTGCCAGGAAAACAAACAGATTCATCTTGGAGAGGATTAAACCAAGCTACTCCTTGGAGGCAAGGATTCTGGGGCTTCGTCTGACATACTTTGGACATGTTGCCAGGAGGGACGGGTCCTTGGAGAGGGACATCATCCTTGGGAGGGTGGAGGGATGACAGCGCAGGAGGGGAAGACCCTCTATTAGATGGATTGATTCGGTGACTGGGGTAATCGGGATGGGTGTGTCAGAGGCAGTGCGGTTGGAGCAGGATAGAGCAGGGTTTAGGGCTGTTGTGCATAGGGTCGCTATGAGTCGCAAACGACTCGACGGCACATAACAACAATAACAACAGCAACATACACAAAGTATGTAAGATGAAGCTTTGCTATTTTTGCATTCTGACTACACTTTCTCCAAGATCTACCGTTTTTTTCCCTTTGGCAGTCAGTGAGGTATTTAGTACTCTTATCCAAGACCACAGTTCAAAGGCATCACTTCTTTTTCTGTCATCATTATTCATTGTCCATCTCTCAGCAACATAGCAACTGATTAAAAAGACCATGGCGTGAATCAGATGCACTTTATTCATCAAACTAACATCATTGTTCCTCAATAATTTGGAGAGGTCCCTGACTGCAGACCTTTCCAGTGCAAACTTTTGTAGGGTAAAATAATAATTTAAAAAGTATGTGTGCTTTTATAGCATTTCCAAATTTTATAATCAGTAAAATTAAAAAAAAATTGTTATTTTTTAGGTGCTGACTAGTCTGCTCTGACTTATAGTAATCCTGTGTGTAATAGAACAAAACTCTTCCATATCTTGCTTTTCTTATTGTTGCAGTCACTGTGCCAGTTTATCTCATGTAGAGTTTTCCTTTCTTTCGCTGACCCCCTACTTTTCCTTCTTCCTAGACTGATCTTCCTGACAACATGCTAAAAAGTATGTGATATCAGCTCTCACCATTCTCACCTCTAAGGAGCACACCAGCCACACTTCCTCCAAGACAGATGTGTTTGCTTTCTTGGAAATCCATGATATGTATATTTAATATTCTTGACCAACACCACAATTGAACGGCATCAATTCTCCTTCAGTCTTCAGACTAAGACAGGTGTGTTTTAGTCATTGTCCAATTTTCACATGTATATGAAGCAATTGAAAGTACCATGGTTTGAGTCAGGTGTTCTGTAGTCTTTACAGTGACATTCTTGCTCTTTAGCACTTTAAAAAGGTTCTTTACAGAAGATTTGCCCAATGCAATGCATCTTTTAATTAATTGACTATGAATGTTGATTGTGGATTCAATTAAAAGAAAATCCTGGGCAAGCCAAACTTTTTTTCATTATAATGACATTGTTTTGGCTTTTTTTGTGGTTGGAATCCAATCCATATTCAAGTTCTTTTGATCTTCTTCACTAAGTGTTTCAGATCCTCTTCACTTTTAGCAAGCAGCACCATAAAAATGCTAGGGGGAACAAATGATAATATGTGTATATCTGGAGTTTAGATATAGTATTATGCTTATTGAATATCCATAAACCTTTACATATTAATCTTTAGATGAAACAAGAACATACAGAGGATTTATCTGTGACAAGAAAAAAGAGAAGGAAACAGGAGCAATTCTAGAGATAGTTGATGATTTGGTGGGTGAGACTATAACAGAAGTCTCATTAAGTGGCTTCCGTTTTCTCAGTGAAAGAGACACAAGGCAATTTGCTGAGAGGCTTTGGAGAGTAGGTAAATGGGAATTTATGGAGAGAAAGTTTTTTTCATATTGTGAAAAGGTAAAATCTACTCAGTGACCCTACAAGGAAGCATTAGTATGCTGTGCTGAAAGCTCTTTCAAGGTTTGTTATAATAAAATTTAAAATAAACTATTTGGTATGAATCATTGGGCATTGCTTACCTCTTTGGGGACAACTACTGAGAAAATGAATATTAAGTTTCACCCATGGTGGATTTTACCAGACAATTAATATAAGGGGTGAGAGTATCTGTAAGAGAGGAAATATAATGATAGTTTAGGTTATAAGAATCAGTAAACTAGAATCTGTGAAGTATCTAATACTGTGCACATGTAATAAATGGTAACTTCTGTTCACTTTATTAATTATTTGGGATATGTTTTAAACGTTAGGATTTCCAACAGCATATTCTGATCTGTCTTGGAAGAAATGCAGTCAGGTTGCTCCATAGAGACAAGAATGGTGAAACTCTGTCTCACATAATCTGGGCATATTGTCAGTCCTTGGAAAGAGCCATCATGCTAGAAAAGGTAGTGGATCAAGAAAGAGAAGACCTTTAATCCTGAATTGACACAGTGACTGTAACATTGGGCTCTCGCATGTTGGAGCTCATGAGGATGACGCAGGTTAGGGCAAGGTTCAGACCTGTTTGTAGGATTGCTGTGAGTCACAGTTGACTCATCAGCACATGACAACAATTCTGCCCTGAGTGTCTGTCTTACTAGTAATACATGCTCATGAAATGACCACTGTAGAAATTAAAAAAACCCTCAAACCAATTGCCATGGAGTCTTAGCAACACTGTATGACAGAGAACTATCCTACATAGTTCTTTATGGAAATAGATTGTCTCATCTTTTGAACTGCTAACTTTTTGACTAGGGAGCTCTGGTGGCTTAGTAATAAGAAGCTGCTTTACAATCCCAAAGACTTAAGGTTCAATCCTCCAGCTGCTCTGTGGGAGAAGGATGTGAACTCTCCTCCTGTGTGATTTACTTACTGCCTCTGAACACCTGCTGGAGGGACAGTTATGGTGAGTTCCAACTCAATGAGACACAGCAACAACAATAACCTTTTGCTTACCATCCTATTCGCTAACTCACTGTGTCACTTGTGGTTTTACTGTATTGTTAAAATAAAAAAAGTATAAGCTAACCAAACTTCTTGTGGCTGAGTCATTCTGACTCACAGCAATCCTACAGGACAGAGGAAAACAGCTTCGTAAGATTTTCAAGGCTGCAATAGAAGCACAGTGTTGTGGAATAGCCATCAGGTTTGAATCACCAGTCTTTTGATTGGCAGTCAAGTTCTTTTTTGTTTTAAAACAAAACAACTTTTTTTAAAACCTACGGTCAATTGATGTTTTAATTTTTATTAAATTTTATTAATTTTAATGAACATTTACAGAGATTTTGGAATTCCATTTTCTCTACCCACCCCCCAGTTCGTTCCTTTTTCCCCCCCTTGAAAGTCTGTTTTAATTGTCCCATTTCCACAGTGCTTGCCAAAGCCAGTTCTGATCAATCTCCTTTGTCAGTGTATCCTTTGCCATTCCCTATCACTCCTCCCTGAGAGAGACTTCACCCTGATTCATAAGGAAAAGGGGATGGCGTATTCTCTTAGCTACTTCCTGCTGAAAAGGGACCCTGTAGGTTTCAGGGTGAAGATCTTCTCTCACTACTCTAAAGGGCCCCTTTGGCAATAGGAAACACGTAGACTATTGTGGAGATTGATTTTGGAATTTAGATGCACTGTTATCAATTGTGCTTAGCCATACATGTTCCTATCATTGAAGATGTATCATGGTACTGTTGCAGCCTAGAAGATACACATTTAACTAACGAGTTAAAAGTACGTTAGTCAAAAATTAAAAGCAGTAATATTCCAGTTCTTAACAATTGCACTGAATTAAACAATTAACAAAGGTAAATCATAGCATTGTCCCTCTCCTCACCCAATATTGATACTGGTAGTTAGTTATTTGAAATGGAAAAGGATGTCTTATTAACCTCGTTGCCAAGGGAAGACCTATTATCTTTGTTTCAGCAGTCAGATGAACTTAACTTTAACCAAGGTCATGAGAAAGGTAGGTAAGATGGACTATTAATTTACTGCTTTCCAATAATGATAATTTATATAGCTAAGCACTCCAACAAGGAGATCTCTTGGTGCTGTGGCTAAAACATTTGGCTACTAACTAACAGTTTGGACCCACTCTGCTCCGTGAAAAAAAGCTGAGGCAGTCCACATCAGTAAAGATTTACAGCCTTTAGCTCTCTTCTGACCTGTTGTTATGTGCTGTCAAGTCAGAACTGACCCATCACTGACTCTCCCACAGATTTTCAGGGGCAGTTAATAGCAAGGGAGGAGAATGCAGCTTTTTGCCACTAGGCCACCAGAGCGCCTGTCCTATAGGGCCTTTATAAGTGAAAATCCATTCAGAAGCAGTGACGTTGGTGTTTGGTTGAAGTACTATAACTGCAAACCCAAAGCATTTTCTACGTCACCAAGCCTCCTCAGGAAACCAAAGATAACCTCAAAACAGCTTTGAATTTTTGTGGGGGTTTTGTGTGTGTTTTTGTTTTGTTTTATGTGTGTAAGTTCAGAACACGTGGAGTTACATGAATAGGTTGTTCTCCATTTATCTGTCTTCATGATAGGATGATTTTGTCCCAGAGATAAAAAACTCCTTCAATTTCTAGTGGTTCCAACTTTCGACATTGATCTCCAATACAGCCGGAACATCCTGCTGTGCTGTGAACTTGGGCTCCTTCTCTCTTTGTGTGGTACTAATGTGCCCTGTATGCTCCTTTCTCTGTTTCCATGACTACCCAAACCTCTCAGCAATGATGTATTCTTTCAATAGAAATCAAATTAGAGTCAAGCCAAGCCAGTTTGTGATTCAAAGATTTTGCTTATTTCTGCTCTTATCTATTGTATATGATTTTAAAGTTTAACTCTCAAAGAACAGTTTTATTTTTCTTATTTCCAAGATGCTGGTGAAACATTTCACACAAACCTTTGTGACCTATATACAATATCCAAAGCCAAAATAATATTTTAAATTTTATTTTGTCTTAGGTGACTTGCAGAGATACATGTGTTGTGAACAAATTTTCCCCCATGACATGTTAAAAAGAAAACATCATTAATTTAATTTTCCATTTATCTATCACATAATTGTAGCATAACCTTACCAAAAGGAACATTGATAACCTAGTTGCAAGGAGCTTTGCTGCAATCCTGAAGGCACATAGTTCAAATCCAGTAGCTGCTCTGCGGAAGAAGGCTGGGTAGTCACCTCCCATGTGATTAATTGACTCTGATATCCTGCTGGAGGGTCAGCTATGGGTCAGGTCTGGCTTGATGGTACACAACAACAAAAAAACCAACAACCTTACCAAACTGTCATCTAGTAGTATGTATGCTGAGCAAATTACCTGAGAAGTTGGATTCTGTAAAGAGGAATATGGCATCAGGACTGGAGGGAGACTCATCAATAACCTTCATTATGCAAATGACAACCTTGCTTGCTGAAAGTGGGGAGTATTTGAAGCACTTGCTGCAGAAGATCAAAGATTGCAGCCTTCAGTGTGTATTGCATCTCTATGTCAAGAAAACAAAGATTTTTACCACTAATAGGCAACACCACGATAGATGGAGAAGAGATTGAAACTGTCAACAGCTTCATCTTGCTTGAATCTACAACTAATACCCTTGGTACCAACAGTTAAGAACCTCTCCAAATTATTGAGGAGTAATTAATGTCAGTTTGAGGACTGAGGTGTGTCTGATTCAAGCCATACTCTTCCCAATCACTTGCTTTGCATCTGAGAGCTAGACAATGAATAAGTATGACAGAAAAAGAATTGACACCTTTGAGCTTTGGTGTAAGAGAAGAGCACTGAGCTTCCCATGGATGTCCAAGAGAATAAACAGCTAAGTCTTAGAGAGGGTGCAGCTGGAATGATTTTTGGAGGCAAGAATGATGAGGCTTCGCCTCACAGAGTTTTGACATGTTGCTAGGAAGTGCTATTCCTTGGAGAGGGATATGATGTTTGGGAGGGTGGAGGAGGCAAGGAAGATCCTCAACCAGGTAGACTGACATGGTGATTGTCACAATGGGTTCTTATGTGTCAGGAAATGTGAAGATGTCACAGGGTAGAATAGGGTTCAAATCTTTTGTTCATGGGGTCGCTATGAGTCAGACTAGACTTGAAGGCACCTAACAACATCAAGTACAATGAGGTAAACTAGGTTTTTCTATAAACAAATTGATTCTTAGAACAATAGGAATAATTTTCATTCTATTTGCCAAACATTATGTACTAATGGCTTTATTGAGTTTTTACTCTTATTAAGAGTGATCTCATAAATGTGTTAGCACTGTGGATTTTATTGTTGTTGTTCGGTACTTTCAGGTTGACCAACACTCACAGTGAACAGCAGATCTGGCCTTGCCCTGTCCTGCGCCATCCTCACAATCTCTGATATTCTTGAGTCCACTGAGGATTTAGGGAGTCCTTGGATGGCACAAATGGTTAAGATCTTGACTGCTAGTTAAAGGTTAGCAGTTCAAACCCACCCAGAGGCATCTCAGAAGGTAGGACTGAGAAGCTAATTCCAAAAGGTTACAGCCTTGGAATTTCTGGAAAGTTATTCTGTTCATGTATGGGCTCTTACTGAGTAAGAATTGATTTGATGACAGCAATAAACAAAGGCAAAAAAATGAATAATGATAATATGGTTATTAATCATAGTGTCTTGGAAATGTTTAAGCATAAATGCTAGTTTTAGTTTCTTTTCTTTCAGTGATTAGCAAGTTGCATTAAGTAACACCATGAAATTTTTCAGTGTAAGTCAGTTCTTTTAGGTACAGTGATACTGTGTATTCCCTCCATCTTCTTTTGATGCTTCCTAGGTCATTCAATATATTACTCATAGCATCTTTCAATATTGCAACTTGAGGCTTAAATTAGATTTTCAGTTCTCTGAGCTTGAGAAATGCATAGTGAGTCCTTCCCTTTTTATTCTCCAATTCCACCTTTCTGCACATTTCCTTATAAAACTTTGCCATGTTTTCTTGACCTGCCCTTCTCTCTGTTCAGCTCTTTTACTGTGGCATGTTTTCCCTTCTCAACACTTTAATTAAATTTTTAAAGTCTCTTCTAACATCTATTTTGGTATTGTCTTTGTAATGACCTTTTGTTTTCTTTGTGGTAATGAAGGAGGAAGTAGAATCTGCGTTGAAGGCATTGGCCAAAAATTAGGCCCCAGGAATTGATGAGGTACTAATTGACTTGTTTCAATTAACAGATAGAGCCCTGTATGTGTTCACCAGTCTATGCCAGGAAATTTGGAAGTATAGCTTTCTGGTCAATAGATTGGAAGAGGTCCATTCCCAAGAAAGGTGATCCAACAGAATGTGGAAACTATCAAACATCATATCATTAATATCACATGCAGGCAAAATATTGCTGAAGACCATTCAAGACCGACTAGAACAGTACATACATAGAGAACTGCTAGAAGTTCAAGCAGGCTTTAGAAGAACCTGTGGCACCAAGGCCATCATTGCTGATGTCAGATGGACCCTGGCTGGAAGTAAAGAATACCAGAAGAATGTCTATTTGTGCTTTATTGAATATGCAAAGGCATTTGACTGTGTGGATCATAACTAGTTGTGTCCTTGGAGGCAAAGATGTTGAAGCTTCATTTCACATACTTTAGACATGTTGCTAAGAGAGGCTATTTTTTGGAGAGGGACATCATGCTTGGAAAGGTAGGGGGTTGATAAAAGAGAGGAAGACCCTCGACCAGGTGGATTGACATGATGACTACTATAATGAGCTCTAAAGTGTCAGGATGTGTAAGGATGGCACAGGAAAACAGGGTTGAAATGTGTTGTTCATAGGACTGCTATAAGTCATAGTTGACTCCACAGCACCAAACAACAACAACACTGTGAAACATGCTAAGTCTAATGTAATTAAAACCATAATACTCAAATACTGAGCGAGTTCGGCCCTTTTGATTTTCTGACTCCAACTCCTTGCACATTTCATTGTAATATTTTGTTTTGTCATCCCGTGCTGCCTTTTGAAA
>NW_006399807.1:15773377-15774886 GCF_000299155.1 Elephantulus edwardii | reverse complement strand
GCGCAGGAGAGGAAGGCCCTCTATGAGGTGGAATGATTCAGCGACTGGTATAATTGGGATGGGAGTGTCAGAGACGGTGCTATTGGCACAGGACAGAGCAGAATTTAGGGCTGTTGTACATAGGGTCGCTATGAGTCATAGGTGACTCGACGGCACATAACAACAACAACAACTCAAATACTGCTTGAAAAATTAAAAAAAAAAACCCAAACAAACCCTTCTCATTGCTGTCGTGTTGGAATTGTCTCATAGTTATTCCTCTAGTAACTCTCCAAGGCTGTAAACTGCATGTAAGGAATTTTCCCACCTTTCTCCTTTGTAACTGACATGAAAATATAGCTTCATTTTATAAATATATGTTGCAACTTTGCTGATGAAGAGAAATACTGCCAATGCTTTGAAAAAAATTAACTTTTGCAAATTAGAAAACACTGTTGTTGTTTATTAATATGTTCTGTGTAGTTGCCTGTGACACATAATGACCCTATGCACAATAGCTTTGAACCTTGGCCTATCCTGAGCCAATCTCACTGTCTCCAATACACCTACCCTCATTTCCCCAGTCACTGTGTCAGTCCATCTCATTCAGGGTCTTCCTCTTCTGCATTGTCCCTCCACCCTTCCAAGCATGATGTCTTTCTCCAAGGACTGGTCCCTCCTGGCAACATGACCAAAGTATGTGAGTTAGAGATTTAAAATATTTGCCTCTAGTGAGCAACTTGGCTTCACCCTCTTCAGGACAGACCTGCTTGTTCTCTTGGCAGTCCATGGTTTGTTCAAGACTCTTCTCTAGCACCACAACTTGATGGCATCAGTTCTTCTAGCATCCTTATTCACTGTCCAGCTCTCTGATGCATATCAAGTAATTTTGAAGACCAAGGCCTGCATGAGATACACCTTTGTCTCCAGACTGACATCTTTGATTTTCAGCAATCTGGAGAGGTCCCTGACAACAGAATTTCCTAATCCAATTTATCTTTTGCTTTTCTGGTTGTTCGTGCTAAGAATGTTGATTGTGGAGCCGAGCAAGTTGAAATTGCTAGCAATCTCAATCTCCTCTCTATCCATCATGATGCTTCCAATTGGCTCAATGTTGAAAAATGTTTTTTTGATGTTGAGCTTCAATCTGTTTTGAAGACTGCAATCTTTAACCTTCTGCAGCAGATGCTTCAGGTCCTCCTCAGTTTCAGCAAGCAAGGTTGTGTTACCTGCCTAATGCAAGTTGTTGGTGAGTCTTCCTCCAATTCTGATGCCAAATTCCTCCTCATAAAGACCAGCATCCTGAATATCTGTTCCACATATATATTGAAAAGGTATGGGGATAGAATGCATCCCTGAAACACTTCTTTCCTGGTTTTGAACCGTGCCGCATTTTCTTGTTCTGTTTTGACGACTGCCTCCTGGTCCTAGTATAGGTTTCACATGATCACAGTCAAGTGTTCTGCAATTCCTATTCTTCTCAGTGTTTGCCACAATTTGCTGTGGTCCACACAGTCAAATGCCTTTGCA
>NW_006399807.1:15769693-15772842 GCF_000299155.1 Elephantulus edwardii | reverse complement strand
CTACAATGTCAATGTTCACTTGTCATAATTTCTAGTTTTCCAATATTCAAGCTACATACATTCCATGTTCTAATTATTAAATGATGTTTGTCATTAAAAAAAAAAAAGAAAAGACAATTTCTTAATTTTTAGGAAATAGAGCCCAAGATATTGCTAGTGAATATCTAAAACAGTGCTTAGTAATTACCTTTAAAAGTTTAACTGTGGGTGAGCTCTGGTGGCCTAGTGGCAAGTAGCTGCACTGCAATCCCAGAGGTGCATGGTTCAAATCCACCTGAGGCTCTGCTGAAGAAAGAGGTGCAAACTCCTCCTGTACCAGTCAGATCTGATTTGACAGTACACACATAAAAAATAATAAAAATTATTTTTAAAAAAGTTTAACTGTGGCTGCTAGTTGTAACATTTCTGTGTGGTGCTGTTGTTGCTGATACTGCCCAAATAATTTACATACTATGTATAAATAAAGTGATGGTTTCAAATCTTTCATTGTTCCACAGTAATTAAAAGGAGTAAGCTCAGTAGTACTACACTTATTTATTAGCAAAGATTAAGTATTAGCAAAGATTAAGTATTTTGAACAATATTTAGGCTTAGTTTCCCCTATTACTAAGAAATTAGTAGCCTATACCAATTCACTTTTTGTTTCTTTATCTTCTTCATTATTATTTCTGCTGGGGTTAATTAAGTGGTTATTTCAAAAGGTTTCTTTGAGTTACTGTGAGCTTCAGCAAGATAATTGGTTCAAATGGGAATTAGCAGAACAGCCTAGGGACTGGATCACTGTAAACTTTATAAGGTATATTGTTGCCAGGAAGGAAAGAGAAGAATAGAGATTGAAAGAGAATTGGAGAAAGTATTCAACACCCTGAGGAAATTGAAATGCAAGAAACTGTATTTTAATATTCATTATTTCTGGTAGGAAATGTTTAATCTTAAAATAATTGGTCACTGAAATAGCCACATGGTAGAGTTTATGTGACTCGGTCACCTGACCAGTGTTCAAAGATGCTAGGAGGGTGTCCTGTGCTAATGTGCCTAGGATGACTATGGTTTTAGCACCTCTGGTGGAACAGTGGCTAACCCATTTAGCTACCAACTGAAAGGACATTAGTTAGTGTTAAACTCATTTACCTGCTAAAGCATCATCACATTTCCATGACTTGGCAGTCTAATGACTGATGCTTCTGATACCACTGTATTCTCTCTTTGCCCACAGAACCTTATGTTCAATGCTCTGAGCTGGTGATGTCTTTCTATACTCAACTACAGAAGGTAATTTTGATTTGATCTTGTAAAAATAAAAATAAGCAAGAATAAATAATTTGTTACAAGATGATCACTTCAGAGTAAGTTATAAACCAAGAAATACTGTTCCTTGACATTGCTAAGCAAGAAATCTATCAATTGGCCAGATACAATGTTGCCCACAACAAATTGTGGTTAATGTTGAGAAGAATGTGGATTCCAGAACACTTGATTGTGCTCATGTGAAACTTGTACTTAGACCAGGAAGCAGTCGTCTAAACCAAGCAGGGGAACATTGCAAAGTTCAAAAATCAAGAAAGGCATGAATCATACCTTTTCAATTTGAAAAGATCTTTTGGAGGCCGGACTTTGTGAAGAGGAATATGACATCAGGATTGGAGGAAGATTTATTAATAACCTCTGAGATACAGATGATACAACCCTCTTAATCAAAACTGAGGAAGACTTGAAGTGTTTGTTGCGGAAGGTCAAGGACTACAGCCTTCAATGTGAATTGCATCTCAACATCAAGAAAATAAAGATCTTTACCACCAGACCAATAGGTAGCATCATAATAGATGGAGAAAACATTGAGGTTGTTTAATGATGTCATTTTACTTGGATCCACAATCAACACTCTTGGCATCAGGAGTTAGGTAATCAAAAGATGAGGTGTAAAGGGAAAATCTGCTGACAAGGACTTCTCCTGCGTGCTAAAGAGCAACAGTGTTCTGTTCAGAGACTAAGGTGCACCTGATCCATGCCATGGATCCAGGCCATGGCTTTCTCAACTGCTTGTTATGTATGCATCAGAGAGCTTGGACAATGACTAAGAATGACAAGATAAGAATTGATGCCTTTGAGTACTGGTGCTAAAGAAGAGTACTGACAAGGGAAGCCACTGACTGGGAAAAAATATTTGGTAATGACATGTAAGACAAGGGACTTATATCTAGAATTTATAAAATAGTTGACCACCACAACAAGATAAAGGTACACAATCCAATTAAAAAATGGGCACAGGATACAAACAGACTCTTCACCAAAGAAGACATTCAGATGGTGAACAAACACATAAATTCAAAATCTCTAGCTCAAAGAGAGATGCAAATAAAAACAACTATATCATCTCACCCCAGTAACAATAGCAAAACTTAACAGAACAGCAAACAACAAATGCGGGCAAGATTGCAGAGAAACTGGAACCCTTATTCACTGTTGGTGGGAGTGTAAAATGGTGCAACCACTGTGGAAGGCGATATGGCGCTTTCTCAAAAAGTTGCAAATAGAAATACCGTTTGACCCAGCAATTCCACTACTGGGAATATACCCAAAGAAACCATAACTGACATCCAAGCAGATATATGCACACCCATGTTTATCACAGCGTTGTTCACAGTAGTAAAGAGCTGGAAGCAACCCAAGTGCCGTCAACAAACGAATGGATAGAGAAGCTGTGGTATATTTACACAATGGAATACTATGCTGTATTGAAAAACAAGGAATGGATGAATTAGTATACAAAATGAGTGACCCTGGAGGTCATTATGCTGAGTGAAGTCTTTCAGTCACTGAGGGAAGAATGCTGCATCATGCCACTGTTGTAAAGCGGGACTGACGTCGGGGTTGGGGGGAGACTGAGAAAAGAGGGGATAAATAATGTATATTGCATTGAAACAGATGAGGGATAGAACTGTTTAAAAGGGATATATGATTAGGTATTATTGTCATGACAAGAGTCCAAAATGAAGGCTACATAGTGGAGTGGATTTCTGGGGCCAGGGGAAGATTGTATAGAATGAAAGAATTTTTCTTTTACTTTTCAAAGAGAAGAGCGAACTGGGAGGGAGGGGTGAGCAGGGAGAAAAGTGCAACAATGAATCAATGGAAATCCAAAGTCTCTG
>NW_006399807.1:15744771-15769593 GCF_000299155.1 Elephantulus edwardii | reverse complement strand
GGGGGAAGAAGAGTACTGGCCGTATCATGAACTGCTAAGAGAACAGGTTTGTCCTGGAGAGAGAGAAACCAGTTTGTTCCTTGGAGACAATGATTTTTGAAACTCTATTTCACATATTTTGGACATGTTGCAGGAGGGAACAGTCTTGGAGAAGAGTGGAGGTCAGCGTAGAAGAAGACGACGACTCTGGATGAGATGGATTGACACAGTAATTGTGGCAATGGAGTCAGGTGTGTCAGAGATGGTGAGATTGGCTCAAGATAAGGCAAGATTCAGAGCCATTGTTCATGGGGCTGCTATGAGTTGTAGTCAACTCGGCACATAACAACAACAACAACAACAAATCTATCTATGGGGTCTCTGATGGCGTAGTTCGTAGGGGATTGAGCTGCTGACCCAAAGGCTACACCTTTTTAGTAGTTTGGATCCATCAGCAGCCCTGCAGGAGAAGAACAATCTCCTCCAATGAGATTTATTTAGTCTCTTGAAAACCCACTGGGTGTCTGCTATGTATCAGTTCTGACTCTATGGGAGAGAGAGAGAGCGAGAGAGTGAGAGCGAGTGTGTGAGAGAGCACGAGCGAGTGTGTGTGCGCGGGGATATATTTAGCAACATGTATTGATTTGGATAATTATGCTACTTAAAAATAAAATTCGGTCAACAATTCAAGAATGCATTATGTATTTATTTACCTATCTTTTTCAACATTAGTCCCATTTCAATAATGTTACATTGAGGGACAATGAGAAACAGTTACGCTTACATGGTACCATACAATATAACCTTTTACCTTTAGCAAAAGTCAAAAGATAAGAGAGAAGTTTTGGTCTCAAAGTTAAAATAATGATGATGATTATGTTCAGTTTCCAAAGGTAAACTTTTTTTCCAGGAATTAGAGCAGCAGAACATCTTCAGTGTGCCTGTTGAGTATGTATTCCTCTAGCAGTGTGACTTCTGGGCCAACCAATGGGTCCTTGCTACTGGCTAAAGGTTTGAGGGCATGTTAGGATGTAAGATATTAAGTAGCTGTAACTAACTAAAACTAACTAACTAAAACTTGTTTTAGAAGGAATTTGCCTTAAATTATCTCAAAGACAAATTGGATTTAATGAATTGCCATCAATTTTGCAAATAAATGACACAGAACTTTATTAGATCACATCACATCACATCACAGAGGAGATCTAATAGATGAAGAATTCACTGTTCTAAGTGGATCACACATACAAACACTGAATGAGCATTCTTTTTTTCATTACTCAACTCAATTTGCAAGTTTGAACTTCCCTAAAGGTGCCTGGGAAGAAAAGCTTGAAAATCTATTTCTGAAAACCCACTCATTGAAAATTTAAGGGAGCACAGTTCTATCCAGGCATGCATGGAATCACTATGAAGTGAAATGGTCTCAAGGGCAAATAATTTCTCAAATGTTAAGTCACGTGATAAATTAGTAATTTTTATTGACATCACACATGAACTATAACCTAATATATATGTCCCCTCCCTCCTTTAAAATAGAACAGCTTTGACAGATAGGAACCTCTGATGGTCTAGTGGCAAAGAGCTGCACTGCAAGCCCAAAAGCATGTGATTTGAACCCAGGAGCTGTTCCAGGAGAGAAGGATGGGCAATCTCCTCCCATACAATTAACAACCTCTGAAGATCTGCTGGAGGGTCAGCTATGGGTTGGTTCCAACTTGATGGTACACAACCACAACCACAACAACACATGCTTTTTAGCATATTTTTTCCTTTTACTGAGTAAAATGTAGTTGTTGTTATGTGCTGTCAAGTTGAGTATGGCTCATAGTAACTATGAACAGCATATTGGATCTCGACCCTGTCCCATCCTGTGCCATCCTCATCATCTCTGACACACTTGAGCCCATTGCTTCAGTCAATGTGTCAATCTTGCTAAGGATCTTCCTTTCCTTCTATAACCCTTCACCTTTCCAACCATGATGTCCCTTTCTAAGGAATAGCCCTTCTTCACAACATTCCCTAAGTATTTGAGATGAAGTGTCATCACCCTTGACTCTAAGGAGCATTCTAACTGCACTTGGACCAAGTACTATTCTCCAACACCACTATTCAGTACTATTCTCCAACACCACAATTCAAATTCATCTTTTGTCACACTTCCTCATTCTCTAGCTCTCAGATGCATAGCTGGTAATCAGAAAGACCATGGCTTGAATCATTCACACCTTAGTCTATCTTATTGCTCTCTAGGACTTTCTTCAAAGAATGGCATAGGATCATTTTACAGAAACCAGGTAGGAAGCTGAAATGATAGTTACTTCAAATAAAATCGGGGCCAGTTTCTTCATTTTCTTAAATCTATTTGTTTCTTTTAACCAAGTTAAAAGAGTTTTGCAAAAGTGAGGAAAAGTTATTGTTGTTGTTATGTGCTGTTGAGTTGTCTGTTACTTAAAGAGATCCTATGCACAATATCTCTGAACTCTGTCCTATCCTGAGCCAATCTCATGTCTATGTCTATGTTTCCAACATACCTACCCCCATTTGTCCAGTTAGTATGTAAATCCATCACCTCTCTTTCAGTTTTCCTCTCTTAAGCTGTCTCTTTATCCTTCCAAGCATGATGTCCTTCTCCAAGGACTAGGCCCTTCTTCTGTCATTCTTCATCATTGTCCAGCTTTCTGATATGTAGCAAGTAATTGCAAAGATCATGGCCTGGACTAGGCACATCTTAGTCTCTAGACTGACATCATTGCTCTTTAGCACTCTGAAATCTGACAGCAGATTTTCCCAGTGTAGTTCATCTTTTGATTTCCTGACTGCTGATGTCAAGATTGTTGATTGTGGCACCGCGCAAGCAGAAATTTTAACAACCTCAATCTCTTCTCCATCTATCATGGTGCTGCCAATTTGCCCAGTGGTGTGAATTATTGTCTTCTTGATGTTGAGCTCAATCCTTATTGAAGACTGCAGTTCTTGACCTTCTTCAGCAAAGGTTTCAGGCCCTCCTCTGTTTTTACAAGCAATGTTGTGACATCTGCATAATGCACGTTGTTGATGAATTTTTTTCCAATCCTGATGCCATATTCCTTCTCCTAAAGTCCAGCCTCTCAAATGATCTGTTCTGCATAGAGACTGAAAAAGTATGGAGACAAGATACATCCCAGACCTACTCCTTTCCTGATTTTGAAACTTGCTCTGTTCTGATGACTGCTCCCTCCCTGGTCCAAGTATGAGTTTCATAGGAACATAATCAAGTGTTCAGGAATTCCCACTCTTCTTAATGTTAGCGACGATTTGTTGTGGTCCACACAGCCAAATGC
Organism: Elephantulus edwardii; assembly: GCF_000299155.1. NCBI lineage: Eukaryota > Metazoa > Chordata > Mammalia > Macroscelidea > Macroscelididae > Elephantulus > Elephantulus edwardii. The sequence goes on along the minus strand of NW_006399807.1, from coordinate 15,766,291 downwards.
CTTTGCACAATCAATGAAACACAGATAGAGATTTCTCTGGTACTCACTACTTTCAGCCAAGATCCATCTAACATTGGCTGTGATGTTCCTAGTGCCATGGTCTCTTCTAAACATTGCACTTCTTCATCAGGATTTTGCATGCTTGTAGTATTAGTTATATTGTCTGACAATTTCCACACTCTGTTGGATCACCTTTTTTTAAAATGGGAATATGGATCTCTTCTAGTCATTTGGTCAGGTAGTTGTCCTCCAGATTTCTTGGCACAACTGGTAAGCACATCCACAGCAACATCTGTTTGTTGAAATATGTCAATTGGTATTTCTTCAATTCCTGGTTCTTTGTTTATTTCCAGTTCCTTCAGAGCAGCTTGAACTTTCACCTTCATCACTATTGCCAGTTGGCCCAGTGGTGAGTAATGGGATCCTGCCCCATTAGATCGAACAGTTTTGCCGAGAGAAGGGACGAGGATTAAATGAAGACGCAGAGAGTCTACCAGCTGATGGTGGATAGCAATTTTTTATTTTTCAGAAAAAGTCTATGTAGGTTTTAGTAGCACATCTGCTGTAACAATTGCATTATCTCTTTCCATCTGAGATGTTGACTGGCCAAACATTAACTCTCACAGGCCTCAGCACAATACCAAGATGTTTTCCAGAATACCTTATTGTGTGCTCTAAGGAACAAATGGTTTTGGTTGATAAGGACACTACATTCCTTAAGCTCTGAGACCTTTGGTCATTCTTATTCATTAACATCCTGCTTCCTTGAGTTGTTTATTGCCAAGCAGATGCTCTAGCCAAGATGGAGTTAGTCTTGCTGGTCTTACAGTACAGGGCTAATCTTGCTTTACAAGTTAGCCTGGCTCCGACAGGTGAGAATCTTTGCTTTCTTTATGTTGAGCTTCAATCCATGTTGAAGCCTGCAATCCTTGACCTTCTGCAGCAGATGCCTCAGATCCCCTTCAGTTTCAGCAAGCAAGGCTGTGCCATCTGCATGAAGCTGGTAGAATTAATCTATTTCCTTCTATTTTGGTTCTGGTTGTTGGTGCATATATTTGAATGATAGTGGTATTAACAGATCTTCCTTGTATTTATATATATTATCCTGTTACTCACAACATTGTTTTTATTTCTACAGAAATGTTATTATCATCTGAAGAAACTGAATCCTAACAGTGATGTGATTTCAGAAGCTAAAACTTCTAAAATGCCCTTATAAGCATCAAACTTAAATTCTTATTAAGAAATTATTATAGCATTTAACCCATGCTTATACATTCATAACCTGCAAAGTTACTCTCAATCCGAGAAAGGATAGTTCTGTGTCTCAGCGAAGGGAGTTCTTGTGACTTAGTGGTAAGGAGTTGCACTGTCAACCCAAAGACACATGGTTCGAATGCACCTTCTGCTCTGTGGGAGGAAGATAGGCAATCTCCTTCTGTGCAGTCAACTACCCCTGGAAACCTGCTGGAGGGTCAGCTATGAGTCGGTTAAGATTCAGTTGTAGACAACAACATGTCTCAGTGAGAGAAACATCAACTGTGAAGTCTCTGAGATGTTGCCCTAGATCCCTTTTGAGAAAGGATAGATTATTCTACCAGTTCCTGGGGCTACTGCCTGAGAACAGATCTTTGATGTGAGTACTCGGTAGAAATTGAGTCCATTAAATGAGCTCCTTTTATGAGGTCACTTTCTTCCTGAGGCTGCTGCCATCTTGATGACTGTCGGTATATCCCCTTCATCCTATCTGTTGATAATTCTAAAAGGCACCTCAGTTCCAGAGCTCCACATAGGATTGACTGAGGCTTTTCTTGATGGTAAATGATAGACCAATTTTCCCATCTCTCTGATTTAACTTCCTTCTCCCTCTTATTGGTGTGGCTCCTCAAAGCATTCTCCACTTGAAGATCTGTGTGTAATTTCTGTCTGCTTCCTTGGGAGCAAAGTGAATAATATCTCATCTACCAGGGATCTCTAGTGGGCTTGTGATAAGAAACTGCACTGCAATCCTGAAAGCATATGGTTTGAATCCACCAAACTACTCTGTGAGAGCAGGATGAGTAATCTCCTCCCTTGGAATTATCTGCCTCTGAAAACCCTACAGAGGGTCAGCTATGGGTCAGTTCCAGCTCGATAGTACACAAAAGTATTAACAACTCAGTTTGCTCAAGTCAGAAATCTGAGTTTCTAGACTTCTTACTTGCCATCATCCTAATACTGTTCATATGTAAGCCATCCCAAGACCTTATTTTTTCTTCATTCTAGTTTCCTTTATCCTAATTCCACCAACCACCATCTTTCATCCGAGTATAATGGTAACTCTTGCTTTGTTTTCTTGTGTTTACTTTTGTCTTTATCCAAGTGGCATATTCTTCACTTATCATTGTATTATGGATGTAACAGCTATGTTGAAGTATATTTGACATACATACTACATATTTTAAAACTATAATGAGCTGATGAATTTTGATGTATGTGTACACTTATGAAACCATCACCTAGTCAAAATGATACTAGTTCCATTGTTAATTTTATATTTTAAGTTGCAAAAGTTGTGTAAGGCAGCTGAAAAAAAAATATCAGCAATAAGGATGTGAAAACAGAAATTCTCTCCACCCAACCCTTGGGGCAATCTTTTAAAATTCAAATCTGATTAAGTTACTTCCTTTTCTTAAATATGTTTCATTGCTTCAATTGCATTTAAATAAAGATAAAAACCTATACTCTAGGGTTTTGTTTGTTAAGCCTCCCACTGTTCTTGCTGTGTCTGGCAGGATTCTCTAGAATTGGACCTTAAAAAGAGGCATATAATGCTATGCTCCTCTCACCTCAGAGCCTTTGCTCTGCCTGTTTTACTTTTCCCCCCTTCTTCTTTTGTCTCCCCTTTTTCAACTCTTAATTTATGTGTCAGAGAGCTGGACAATGACTAGGGAGAAGTAGAATTGACGCCTTTGAGTTGTGGTGCTGGAGAAGAGTATTGAATATACGATGGACTTCTAAGAAAACAAACAGATTCATCCTTGAAAAGGTTAAACCAGGCTGCTCCTTGGAGGCAAGGATTCTGAAGCTTCGTCTGACATACTATGGACATGTTGCAAGGAGGGACCAGTCCTTGGAGAGTGAGGTCATGCTTGAGAGGTTGGAGGGACAGTATAAGAGAGGAAGACCCTCGATGAGATGGGGTGGTGGGGGGTAGGCGAGTCAGAGATAGTGAGGCTGGCACAGGATAGAGCAGGGTTTAGGGCTGTTGTACATAGGGTCACTTTGAGTTGCAGGTGACTCAACGGCACATAACAACAACAACAACAACAACAATGATATTCATAATTTTAATTTTTTAAAACATTTTCTCCAGATTGATTTTAGTATATTTTTAAATTGCTCATTACAAGTTACTGCATGCTCACTCTTTTTTAGGCTCTGTGTTTTATAAGGTTCTTGGATGATATAAAAGCAAAATGGTTAAATCAGCATGGGAATGGAAGGTTGGCAGTTTGAATCTATCCAGAAGCGCTTCTGAAGAAAAGCTTGATGATTTCCTCTTGGAAAAATTGACCATTTAAAGACTCAAGAAACTCAGTTCTCTCTGACACACATGAGGTTGCCATGAGTCAGAATTGACTAGACGGCATTTGTGTGTGTGCTTGTGCACTTTACATACATTGTAAAGAGCCCTGGTAGCACAATGGTTAAGCACTTGTCTGTTCACCGAAAGGCCAATGATTCAACTCAGTCAACAACTGCTGTATAAGTGTAAAGACTTGCTGACGTGCCTTGTAAAGTTTATAGGTCAGCAAAACTTAGGGGCAGTTCTGCTCTGTACTATATCATCACATGACATGCCATTGGCTTGATGGTACATAACAACACCAATTCACGCAGTTCATACATTGTATGACTTAACTTTCAGGAAACTTATGATGGGTATTGTTATCTTTAAGTTTACAAGTAAAAAAAACACAACTGCTGTAACTTCCTCAAAAATTATACAGCTAGATGTGGGGTTGCTTAGTTTCAGCTGGTTGCTGAATCCTTAGGTCAAGATTAATTTCCTGTGACAAGTTCCTGTAATAGCTTACTGTTCTCCTTTATAATACTTACTGCACTCACTATTAATATCTGTTTTCTGAGTTAAACTGTAAGCTGCAAAAGGACATGGACTATATCTGAACACATTGATGCCAGAGCCTATTGTTGTGGTTATGTACCCTCGGACTCAATTGCTGACTCTTCTGTGGGTTTTCAGAGGCAGTGAATCACCTGGGAGGAGATTGCCTATCTTTCTGCCAAAGAGCAACTGGTGACTTTGAACTGTGTGCGTTCCTGTTAACAGTGCAGTTCCTCACCACTATGCCCCTTGAGCTCTTATTTCATTTTCCTAGAGGGGATGTTGAGTGGATAGCAATCTCCATTGCAGTTATATGTAGTAGTCTAGTAGAAATGGCTTGATTTTTGGCACCACAAAGGAGTTCAAATTCAGACTCTACTGACATACAACCTTGAGCTGGTATTTAACCTCTTTTAGCCTCATATTCTTCCTCTGTAAAGTAGAGACAATAATACTTTTTTCATCCTACAGAATTGTTCTGAGGCTTATAAATAAGTTTATGTCAACAAAGTTGCCAGCACATCCTATTATCCCCCACAGTGTGTATCCACTGATTAACTTGTAAACATTCTGTGTCTACTGCTGTGCGTACAAAATTGTATGATAGATACTGAATGCTATCCTTAGTTTCCCTAACAACTAATATAAGAGGTTTTGAATACCATTACCTTTTTGCAAGATCTGAGGTTTATGATTTTATCACTTTGTAAATCAAGAGGTCAAGAACGCCAGGGTTTCTCGTCATCTTATCAGCTGAGTGGGGTTGATACTGACTGCTCAGGGATGGAGTGTGATGTTGCAACACTGGTCAGACTCAACCATCATCTTTGTAGGCCAGATGATACAAGTTTGGAATTTGCAGATCTTGGATGTGGTCAGAGCTTAATTGTTACAGCTTTGGCACATTAATTGACTCATTCATCAAATATTTTAATAAAAATACTATATGTATGTATTTTATCGAGTGATTCTCACACACTGGTGATGTTGACAACAGGACAGGCATCTGAATTTGATACTAGTGATAAATTCTTGAATTTAATCTTCTAGGGTTTCTGATAAAAATTGAGGATAGTCCTAGAAACTTATATTTTTAAAAACTCAAGAATTCTTTTGGAGGGGTAAAAAAAATTATTGAGGTCATTGTCTTTGCTTACACAAATGATTGAGATAGGAGTAAATATAATAACTCAATAAGAAAAACTAATCCAAGTCACATCAGTTTTTTTGTTTGTTTCCTTATTTTTGTTTTAAGTAATATAAATTTGTGTGCTCATATTGTCTTTCCTGTAAAATTATAGTCTTAAGGTTTTCAGATAGAATGATGTTGTTTTATTCATACTGAAGTTGTTAGAAGTGAAGATTTGCTGGTAGAAAAAGTATGTGGGCTGAAAGAATGTGTTTATGTACAAGCTGGTATGCAATTAGAAACATAGATGATAATGTAAGCTCCACTTAGCTCTGATAAACTGCAGGTCAGGAAAAGGTGAAAAAAAGTTTGTCTAGAAGATGCTCTATACTTATCAAGTCCTTCCATCCGGAAGAATAAGCACTTTAGTGATGTGTGTAAAAGAGATTATTGAAAAGTGCCTTTTGGCCAATATCTAGAAAATTTCTACTCAGGTTGTGGAAAGTGCTCTGGTTCCCCTGGAAGCCGGGAATGAAAGTAAAATAGGAATACTGAGTATCTTCATCCTCACAAACAATTCATTATGATCCTGAATATACATGCACAGATTTGCATCAGCAGCATGTGCACCAAGTACAGAGCAAGGACATATATAGGGGAACACTTCCCTTCTATTCAACTCTAGAATATCAAATGATGCTTCTGCATTGTACTTTACATAATAAGAAATCTAATAATTGCTCCACTGCAAAATTTTTGTTCCCACGTTAAAAGACAACCAGCAAATGTTATTGAGCACAAGTCATACTAAGTGCTTGGAGCAGTTAATACCAAGGCAAGGATATTAAAAAGAAACACTTTATCTGATCATGATGAATGAGTCATTTTCTGATCTTCAGTTTCTTTATCAGAAAATGAACAGAGTGGAATGAATGACTTGTAAGATGTCTATCTTACTGAGCTACTGCTGTAACAGAAATACCGAGCTCCAGTGGCCTGGTCAGTAGGGTGCTGCCAACACTAAGGTTCAAATTCACTAAGGAGTCTCCTCCTTTGTTATTTACAGCCTCAGAAAACCTACTAGAGGGTTCCAATTTGATGGCCATGTGTTCTGTTTTGATTTTTTTTTTTAAGTTACAGAAATACCACAAATGGATAGCTTTACCAAATAGAAATTTAATCTTTCCAAATCAGAGGGCTAGTAGTCTGAATTCAGAGTATTAATTAGCTCTAGGGCAAGGCCTTCTTTGTGTGTATGTAGGCTCTCTCGCAAGTCCTGTCTCCATTCAATCTCTGAACCTGATGTTCTCTAGATATCTTCAAGTGTTTTAGCACCAGTTTCCCCCTGGGCCTCAGACATTTACAGTACCAGGGCCTTACAAAGGCTTTGGCTCCACTCCTAAGTCTTCTTTCTTTGTGATACTGAGATCCATCTTTCTTTTCTTTTTCCCCCTTTTGTTTTGTGTAAGATAAAGGCCACACTTTTGGGAAACTTCCTTTATGCTTAAGTAGCACCATGACTTTTTAAAGAATGTTACAGCTTACTTTAATTCCTTTACTAAGGGATTACGGGATCTAGCTGTGACCTGAATAAAGATGTTGCATCCCACATTAATCCTCTCACGTCAGATCAGGCATGATCAAGTCAGATCACTTCACTGGAGATAATTCATCAATATGGAACTGTTGCATTATATCATTGCATAGGCATCAAACCACTGTGCAGTATGACTCTGTCCAGTCCACACATTTTTTGGAGGACACAGTTCAATCTATGACAATCTCCTTTCTGGTTATATGGGTCTTTAAGTCAGTCTAGCTTCTTAGGATAAGGATCATAATGACATTTTTGTTGAAATCTTATAAAACAGTTGACACCAATTACGTATGTGCTTAACGATGGGTGACTTTGAGTCAGATGCTTCTTCCTTCAAATGATAATAGGAAACTCTCACAGCACTTTTTTCCCTTGACAGCCACTCTTTACTTTCTTTCCTGGTACTGATTTCTTTCCAAAAAGAATTTGGTGTTGTCAGCTAAATAGCGGCATCCAAAAACTTAGCCTAGTTTTTGTTGTACTGAGCTGTGTCTTTACAATCAGTTGGCAAATGTTTATTTATAGTAGAATATGACCTAGTTATTGTTGTCAGACAACTTTTGGCCCTACTTCCAGTATTTATGACATTCTAAAAAGCTATGTAATTTAATAAAACTTCTTGGTAATTTAACATTTTTTTAAAAATGTGAACTAAACTGTTCTCAGTATAATAAATTTTTTCTCAGCTCCAAAGAGGAAGTGACATGAGGAACACAAACTGGACAAGTCAAGCATAACTTGAAGCTAAGGTAACAAGACACTGGGAGCAATTAAAACTTACATTTTTACAAATTAGGAAAAAACCCCACCCTTTGCCATCAAGTTGATTCTGACGTGATAATAGTAATCTTATTTAAAGAAGCAAAGCAAAAAAAAAAAAAACCAAACAGATGCCCCCACTCCCAGACTCAATGCTATTCAGTCTATTATAACTCTTGGAAACTCTATCACATTTCTGAGGCTCTAAATCTTAACAAAACCAGACTTTTTTCTTTCAGGGAGTGACTAGTGGATGAGAACTGTTCACTTTATGATTAGCAGCCCAACAATTAACCCATTATGTCACCAGGACTCTTTAATAAAAAGAAAAGGAGGAGGGAGAGTAAATAACAAAAAATGTTGAAGAAATGAATTTACAATATATGTGGATTTTAGAAAATGTATTAGTGAAAGCATGTGAAAAATGTATTCAAAATGTGCAATGTTTAATTAAACGAAGAGTATATAGTAGTAAACTGTGTAATTCTTCTGCCACAATCACACAGATCAGCTGAGTTAGCAAGAACAAACTTAGGCAAGTTTGTAACTTTGGTATTTTCTATTTTAAAAAGGAAAAAGAAAGTTATATCCCCATTCAGCTTCTTTATTCTTCCTTCATTTATTTTTAAACATTTTGTTAATGAGTTTATTGTATTTTTTGGTGAAAGTTTGCACAGCAAATAAGGTTCTCACTGAACAATTTCTATACATATTGTTCAGTGACATTGGTTACGTTTTTCACAATGTGTCAGCATTCTCATTGTTTCCTTTTTTATTCCATTTCCATTAATTTGGCTTTCCTGTCCTCAGTTCCACTCCCTCACCTCATCTTTGCTTTCAGGTCTCAAACAGATGATTTTTTTAAAATTTAAAATAAAATTTTTATTTTATACTGGTTTACTTACAGAGTCCATATACATTATTTTTCACACCAAATATTTCCCATTTCCTTTACCCACCCTTCCTCTCCACCCATCAAATTGTGCAACCCTATGGTTAACACTCCCCCTGCCCATCCTCACCCCACTACTCCTCTCTACCTCCCTTTGGATCCTCATACACTTTCTACAGTAATGGTCTTATGCCATATTTGTAAAAGACTCAGTTCACTCAGCATAATGCTCTCCAGTCCTTCCCAAGTTAGGCAATAATTTACAAAATCATTGCTCCTGCTTGCTATATAGTATTCTATTGTGTGAATGTACCATAATTTCTCAACCCATTCAATTGTGATCGGACATCTGGGCTGTTTCCATGTTCTTGTGGTGGTAAATAATGCTGCTATGAACATTGGTGTACAAGTCTCCATTTGTGTCTTAGTTCTAAGCAGTGAAATAGCTGGGTCCTCTGCAATTTCTATGTACAGCTTTTTGAGGAAATGTCAAACTGCCTTCCAGAGTGGTTCTATCATTTTACAATCTCACCAACAATGTTTATGTGTTCCTGTCTCTCCATACCCTCTCCAACATTTGTTATTTGCTTTCCTGTTAAACATTGCCATTGCTACTGGAGTGAGATGGTGTCTCATTGTGGTTTTGATTTGCATCTCTCTTGCCAGTGATTTTTAGAATTTCTTTATGTGTCTGTTGGCCATCCAAATATCTTCACCTGTGAAAAGTCTTTCCATATCTTTTGCCATTTTGTAATTGAGTTTTCAGTCTATTTCTTATGGAGGCCCTGTAGGATTCTGTAAACTTTTGATATAAGACCCTTGTCTGAAATGGTATTACCAAATGCTTTTTCTCAGTCAGTAGGTTTTCTTTTCATTTTGTTGGAAAAAAGTTTTAAATGTGCACAGGATTTAAAGAACAGAGTACTCTTGGGTGATAGTGTTTGATTGTTGTTGTTGTTAGGTGTCGCCGAGTTGAAAATAATTCGTAGTGACTCTATGAACAACAGATCTGAATTCTATCCTATTGTCCTGTCCTGTGCCCACCTCACAATCTCTGACACATTCAAGCCTATGGCTGTAGTCATGGTCACCTTTCCAAGCATGAAGTCCCTCTTCAAGAGTAGCCTTTCCTAGTGACATGCCCAAAGTATATGAGATGAAGCTTCACCATCGTTGCTTTCTTCAAGGAGCATTCTGGCATTACCATCTTCAATACACACATGTTTGTTCTTTTGGCAGTCCATAGGATATTTAGTACACTTCTCCAACACCACAGTTCAAAGGCATCTGTATTTCTTCTGTTATCCTTATTGATTGCCCAGCTCTCAGCAGCATTACACATGATTGAAAGACCATGGCCTGATTCAGGTGCACTAACGTCATTGCCTCGTAGTAATTTGGAGAGGTCTCTGACTGCAGACCTTCTCAGTGCAACATGTCTCCTAATCTCCTGACAGCTGATACCAAGTGTATTGATTGTGGATCCAAGTAAGAGGAAGTCATTAGCAGTTTCAATCTTTTCTCCATATATTATGATGCCACGTATTAGTCCAACGGTGAGAATTTTTGTCCTCTTGACGTTGAGATGCAAATCATATTGAAGGTTGTAGTGTTTGATTTTCTGCAGCAAGTATTTCAAATCTTCCTCACTTTCAGCAGGCAAGGCTGTATTATCTGCATAACAAAGAATCATTGTGCACAAACCAACTGGAAAACACTGAACTAATTCAGGAAATATTTATGTTATGAGTCAATTTTATATAGCTAAAAGGTGACTTCCAGATTTGGTTTAATACATAATTTAAAGGGTATCTCAGGACAATATTACCAGGAATTCTTTTAGTGTTTACTGGTTCAGTAAGTCTGGCCTTTTAAAGGAGGTTGAGTTGTGTATTTCTCTCCCATTTTGTTGTATCTCTGGTCAGAATGGTCGATAGTGGTATTTGGGCACCATCTAACTCTTCCGTTGTCAGAATAGCTGACCCATTGGAGTGTGTATGCTATTAGTCTTGGAGATTATTTTCTTTTTTGGGACTTTGATTTCCTTCTTTCTGCTCTGTTAGAGACCAATAGTTATGTTGTAGATTTCCATTACAAGCTTTGAAAACCCCAGACAATACTCAACAAACTAGGATGTAAAGCATAAAATTTATGAAGTATGTTATGCCAGTTGAATGAGATGTCACACGTGACTGTGGCCTTAAGCTGTCAAATCTGATAAATTGATCTCACAAGGTATTGGGTATATCTAGGAGGTATCTGTAACTGTAACCTTATGTGCATTATTATGACTATATATGCAGCACACACGTATGCATACACAATGGTTACATACATGCATTCATTTGTTGAGTTAGTAAAGGATATTTGTCCTGAACTCTTAAAGAATTAACTATATCAGATCAAACTGGCACATGTAACTTTAAAACATATGTAAGTAATTTATGGGCAGCAAGTCTATAAAAATGGTGGTGAAACAATATAGAGAGAGGGGAGCAAGAATGATGACTGTGTTAACTGTGCAGTGCTACTGTAACAGAAATGCTACAAGTGGATGACTTCAACAAACAGAACTTTACTCTCACAGCATAGAAGGCTAGAAGTCTGAATTCAGAGCCCTTTCTCCATACAGCTTTAGAGGAAAGCATTTTCCTCTCTTGGCTTAAAGTTAGGAGAAAGTTTATAGTCTCTCTTCAATATCTGTTGTCCTGTGTTCCTTGGAGATCTCTGTATGTCTTGGGCTCATTATTTTCCTGGATTTAGAAGGTTCTTAGAACAGGAAACTCAAGAAACTAAAGAATAACTTTAAGCTGTGAGTTGCATTACTTAAGGATACTATGGGCAGAATATTTAATGATCCCAGAAGTATTAAAAGAAAATGAAAGGAGTATATAGAGTCTCTGTACCAAAAAAAGAAATAGTCGACAGAAGAATTTAATGAAATAACATATGATACAGAGGAAATGGTGATGAAGGAGGATGTGTAGGCTGCTCTGAAGGACTTGGCAAAAAAAAAATAAGGCCTCGGGGATTGATAGAATACCAATTGATACATTTCAACAAACAGAGGCTGCCCTGGACATGCTCACCAGGTTGTGTCAAGAAATCTGGAGGACAACTATCTGGCCAACTGACTGGAAGAAATCGTAAAATCGTATTTATTTCCATTCCAAAAAAAGATGATCCCACAGAGTGTGGAAATTATCGAACAATATCACTAATATCACACACAAGCAAAATCCTGATGAAAATTATCCAACTATGCTGGAAAAGTACAGACAGAGAACTGACAGAAGTACAGGCTAGGTTTAGAAGAGGTCATGGCACTAGAGACATTATTGCCAAGGTCAGATGGATCTTGACAGAATGCAAAGAGTACTAGAGGAATGTATATCTCTGTTTCATTGGCTATGCAAAGACATTTGACCGTGTGGATCACAACAAATTGTGGCTAACCTGGAGGAAAATGGGAAACCTAAAACACTTGATTGTGCTCATGTGAAACCTATATATTTAGACCAGGAAGCAGTCCTCAGAACAGAGCAAGGAAACTGCATGGTTCAAACTCAGGAAAGGAGTCTCCATACTTTTTTCATTCTGTATTCAAAACAGATTATTTGGGAGGCTGGGCTTTATGAGGAGGAATGTGGCATCAGGAGCGGAGGAAGACTCATCAACAATCTATGTTATGCAGATGACACCTTGCTTGCTGACCCTGAAGAGGACCTGAAGTGCTTGCTGTAGAAGGTCAAGGATTGTAGTTTTCAATATGTATTGAAGCTCAACATCAAGAAAACAAAGATTCCCACCACTGGGCCAATTGGCAGCACCATGATGGATGGAGAAGAGATTGAGGCTGTTAGCTGTTACAGCTTGCTCAGCTGCATGATCAACAATCTTGGCAACAGCAGTCAGGAGATCAATAGATTTATTGCATTAGGTAAATCTGCTGACAGGGACCTTTCCAGAGTACTGAGAAGCAACTATGTCAGTCTAGAGACTAAGAAGTGCTTGATTCAGTCCACGATCTTTGGAATTATTTGCTGTGCATCAGAGAGCTGGACAGTGACTAAGAATAGCAGCAGAAGAATTGATGCCTTTGAATTGTGGTGCTGGAGAAGAGTCTTGAACATACCATGAACCACCAAGAAAACAAATACACTTGTTTTGGAGAGGTGAAACCAAGTTTCTTCTTGGAGGCTTGGATTTTGAAGCTGTGTCTCATATACTTTGGGTGTGTGGCCAGGAAGGACCGATCCTTGGTGAAGGACATCATGCTCAGAAGGGTGGAGGGACAGCGCAGGAGAAGAGGACCTTAGATGAGATGGATTGATAAAATAACTGGAACAATGGGGGTAAGTGTGTAGGAGTCAGTGAGACAGGGCAGGTTTCAGAGCTGTTGTGCAGAGGGTCACAATAGGTGACTTGACTTGATGGAACATAAGAACAAGTCTTGCAGTTGTTTTGACATTTTTATTACTGTATTTTCTTTTAAAGAAATGCTACATTAGGATCTTTTAAAATTGCTTAGCAATGAATGAGTTCAATTTTCACCAACATCTGTAGGTGGTTATTGTATAACAAGAGAAGCAGGTCAGGTCGTCCAGGTTTTAGAACTCAAAGCCCCTTTCCTCTATTGATGCAGAAATACCCTAATCTTGTGCATTTGAATTACCTATGTGATGTTATGGATAGTCCCTTACTTCTTCAAAAGCAATATCATTTTTACTTCTCTTGTCCACGTGACATTTGATTATAAACACTGTTTGCAAACAAATGATATAGCTTTAGAACTTCAAAGGGAGCCTCTCATTTTCAGAAATTGAAAATATTTTCCTTGGTATTTTCTGAGTGTTAACAATCATCAATAACCTGCATTATGCTGATGACACAGTCTTGCTTGCTGAAAGTGAGGAGGACTTGAATCAATTATTGAAGAAGAGCCAAGAATACAGCCTGCAATATAGACTGCATCTCAATGTCAAGAAAACAAAAATTCTCACCACTTGACTGATAGTCGACATCATGATAAATGGAGAAAAGATTGAAAAGGTCAACAACTTCATCTTACTTAGATCCACACTCAACACCACTGGTACCAGCGGTCAGGAAATTAGGAAATGTATCACACTAGGAAAGTCTACAGTCAGGAACCTCTACAAATTAATGCAGAGGAATGATGTTAGTTAGAGGACTTAGGTGCACCTGATTCAGACCCTGATATTTCTGATCACTTGCTATGCATCTGAGAGCTGGATAACAGAAGAAGAATTGATGCCTTTGAGCTGTGTTGTTGGAGAAGAATACTGAATATCCTATGACCTGGCAGAAGAACAAAAATATGTCTTGGAGAATGTGCATCAAGAATGATCCTTGGAGTAAAAAAATGTTGAAGCTCCATCTCACATACTTTGGGCATGTTGCCAAGAGGGACTAGTCCTTGGAGAAGAATATTGTGCTTGGATGGGTAGTGGGTTATTGCAGGAGAAGAAGAACCTGGATGAGATAGACTGATGGGGAACAGGTATGTCAGAAACAGTGAGATAGGCTCAAGGCCAGGGCAAGGTTCAAAGCTATTTTTATAGAGTTTTTTGAGTCACAGGCAACTTGATGGCACACAACACCACCACCACAACCACACATACTTATTATATTAATCTATTTGGGATATTGTTGCTGATGTTAGATGGATCTTAGCTGAAAGCAGAGAATACCAGAAGAATGTCTATCTGTGTTTCATTGATTATGCAAAGGCATTTGACTGTGTGGATCATAACAAACTGTGGCTGACTCTGAGAAGAATGGGAATCGCAGAACATTTAATTGTGCTAATGCGAAACCTATACTTGGACCAAGAGGCAGTAGTCAGAACAGAGCAGGAGAGGGTGTAAGCCAGGGATGCATCCTGTCTCCATACCTTTTCAACATGTATGCAGAGCAGATTATCCGAGAGGCTGGGCTCTATGAGGAAAATTGTGGCATGAGGATTGGTGGAAGATCTATTAACAATCTGTGTTATGCAGATGACACAACCCTGCTTGCTGAAACTGAGGAGGACCTCATGCACTTGCTGCGAAGGATCAAGGACTGCAGCCTTCAGTATGGACTGAGGCTCAATGTCAAGAAGACAAAGATTCTCACCACTGGACCAATTGGCAGCGTCAGGATGGATGGCGAAGAAATTGAGATTGTTCACAGCTTCAGTTTGCTCGGCTCCACAGTCAACACTCTTGGCACCAGCAGTCAGGAAATAAAAAAGTGTATCGCAATGGGAAAGTCTGCTGTTAGGGGCCTCTCTAAAGTACTCAGGAGCAACGGTGTCTCTCTGGAGACTAAGGTGCGCCTGATACAGGCCATGGTATTTGCAATCGCTTGTTATGCATCAGAGAGTTGGACAATGACTAGGGAGGACAGAAGGAGAGTGGATGCCTTTGAGCTGTGGTGCTGGAGAAGAGCACTGAATGTACCCTGGACTGCCAGGAAAACAAACAGATTCATCTTGGAGAGGATTAAACCAAGCTACTCCTTGGAGGCAAGGATTCTGGGGCTTCGTCTGACATACTTTGGACATGTTGCCAGGAGGGACGGGTCCTTGAAGAGGGACATCATGCTTGGGAGAGTGGAGGGACAGCGCAGGAGGGGAAGACCCTCTATGAGATGGATTGATTCCGTGACTGGGGTAATCGGGATGGATGTGTCGGAGGCAGTGTGGTTGGCGCAGGATAGAGCAGGGTTTAGGGCTGTTGTGCATAGGGTCGCTATGAGTCGCGAACGACTCGATGGCACATAACAACAACAACAACAACAACAACAACAACATTTGTCCTTATGAGAAAATATATATATGTATATGCTTTTATGTGCTGTTTGGAGCTTTAGTGGAATTGCGCTGTTGACAGGCACCACTGACAAAAGCCAGGTCTGTTTCTCTAATGGTTTGAATCCACCAGCAACTCAGAGGGAAAGTGATGGGCTATCTCTTCAAAAGCCATTTTAGGTTGGTTCTGATTTGATGGAAATGAGTAACTGGAATGAGTTACTCATTCAGGATGGAGTGGGGAGAGGGAGAAAGAAAATTGGTTCATCGGAATAGCTCATTTCCATTTCTAGGATTACCGTGCATATGGTGGGGGGAAATCCCTGTTTGACTCTGATTTCAAGAATATCAGGCTTAACTCAGTACTTCTTCTATGCATCATGGAACAAAATATTACAGCAAAAAGCTGTTAACCATATTTTTAACTAGGGGAACCTGGTCCATGTTAGAATATCAGGCTTTTGCTTTTAACATAATGACAATTTCTTGTAACGTTTTCTAAGGGTTACAACTAGCTGAAACTCACATCTTGTGCATGTCCTAGGTTTGTATCAAGGGAATACTGTGGAAACCTAAAGGAATAGCTTTGATGTAAACTACAGCCATGGGAATATCTTTGAAGCAATTTGTTAGTGTGCTGCTCCATAAAGCAAAGCTATAGCAACTCAAATAAAAGCAGTTTGGGATTTTATTGCAGGAAGAGAGATGCTCTGGTGGTTGTTTTCTGTTGTTAGGCACTGGTTCGTTGATTCCAGGGCATAATGATCGCTTGGACAATAGAATTAAACACTGTTTGGTCCTGTACTGTCCTCATAATAATTGTCAAGAGAGAGGAAGATAAAAAAATATTTGGCTAGATGCTGGCATTCACTCATAAAATGTTTATTGAGTGCCTGTTATGTTCTCTGGTGGCCTAGTATACAGAGTTGCACTACCAACCCATCACTTGCTTCTTGGGAAGCCAGATGGGCTATTTCCTCCTGTGCAACTTACAGCTTCTGAAAACCTACTGGAGGGCCAGCTCTGAGCTGGTTCTGACTTGAAGTCAATGAGTTAAGCTGAGGTGAGTAATTGAGTGAGGGAACTCTAATGGTATAGTCCATAGGAAGTTGTGCTAACCCAAAGCCCTCACCTCTGACATTTTGAATCCTCCAGCAGCTCTGTGGGAGAAAGATTGGCAAACCCCTTCTGTGCAATTTTCAATCTTTAAAAATGTGTTGGAGGGTCAGCTCTGATTTGATTCCTCCCGAAAGGCAATGAATGAGTTGAGTTGAGTTGAGTAAGTAAATTTATCACAAAAATACGTTGTTAAGGCCCTGGTTTATAGCAATAGTGATTTTTTAATGAATTTTAATGAACATTTATAGAGACTTTAGATTTCCATTCATTCATTAATAGTGATTTTTATCACAAAAAAATCTAAGCTACAATCTTTTTTTTTTTTAAAGCACAACTACTTTGTATAGTAACATATTTCTCCCTCTTGAGGACTGAGAAAATGTGGAGAGTTGCTGTTGCTGTGTGCCATCGAGTTGAAACTGACCTGTAGCTGCCCCTCTAAAAGGTTTTCAGAGGCAGTAAATTGCACAGGAGGAGATTGCCCATTCTTCTTCCGCAGAGCAGCTGGTGAATCCTAACCGCATGTCTTTGGAATTGCCACAGCTTCTTCCTTTTTTTTGTGTCTGTTTATACTTTATTGACTATGTAAAGGCATTTATGCGTATTATAACAAGTTATGGCTAACACTGGAAGAACGGGACTCTCAGAGCACTTATTTATGATTATGTGGAAACTATACCTAGACCAAGAAGTAGTTGTATGAACAAAGTGAAGGAACACTACATGGTTTAAAGTGAAGGGAGTGTGTCAGGGTTGTATTCTCTCTCCATACCTATTCTTTTTTTAAATCATTATTAATTTTAATGAAAGTTTACAGAAACTTTGGATTTCCATTCATTCATTGTTGCACTTTCTTCCTGCCCACTCCTCCACCCCCAGTGCTCTTCTCTTTGAAAAGTAAAAGAAAAATTCTTTCATTGTTTTACAATCCCTCCTCCCCCCTGCCCCAAGTCCACTCCACTGTGCAACCTTCATTCTGGACTCCTGTCTTTACAACAATACCTAATCATATGCCCCTTTTAAACAGTTTTCTCCCTCCTCTGTTTCAATGCAGTACACATTATTTATCCCCTCTTTCTCTGTCTCCCCCCAACCTCAATGTCAGTGCCGTTTCACAACAGAGGCATTATGTAGTATTTGTCCTTTTGCGACTGAGATATTTCACTCAACATAATGTCCTCCAGGGTCACCCATTTTGTATAATAATTCATGAGTTCTTTGTTTTTCAAAGCAGCATAGTATTCCATTGTGTGACTATACCACAGCTTCTCTATCCATTCGTTTGTTGATGGGCACTTGGGCTGTTTCCAACTCTTTGCTATTATGAACAAAGCTGTGATAAACATGGGTTTGCATATATCTGCTTGGATGTCAGTTATGGTTTCTTTGGGGTATATTCCCAGTAGTGGAATTGCTGGGTTAAATGGTATTTCTATTTGTAACTTTTTGAGAAAGCGCCATACAGCCTTCCATAGTGGTTACACCATTTTACACTTCTATCAACAGTGAATAAGGGTTCCAGTTTCTCAACCTCACCAGCATTTGCTGTTTACTCTTCTGTTAAATTTTGCTATTCTTGGTGGGCTGAGATGATATCTCATACTTGTTTTGATTTGCATCTCTCAGAGCAATGGATTTTGAACATTTCTTCATGTGTTTGTTTGCCATCTGAATGCCTTCTTTGGTGAAGTAAGTGTCTGTTCATATCCTGTCCCCATTTTTGAACTGGGTTGTTTATATTGTTGTGCTGCCTGAGTATTTTTTTTTTTTTTGCTGCCTGAGTATTTTATAAATTCTAGCTATAAGTCCCTTGTCTGACATGTCACTACCAAATATTTTTCCCCAGTCTATGGCTTCCCTTTTTACCCTGTTGGAGAAGTTTTTTGATGTGGATAGGGATTTGATTCTTAGAAGGTCCCATTCATCTATTTTATCCTCTCCTGGTTGTAGGTTTTTCAGATGCTTGTCCCTAGGTCACCAGAGCTTCCTTATGTGGAAAGAGAACAAAAAAAAATCAGTTCACAGTATAGATAAGGGGAAACTGACTAAGACAGATTCTACATGTCATGGATTTTCAGATAAGAACGAAGGCTGTTTCTGATTTTTGAGTCTGACAGTTTGGAAACTTTTGTGTCCCCAAACATATATAACATATTTCAAACATCACCCACAATTTCTTAAATTGGCTTATCCACTTGTTCACTTTCTTTGATGTTTCATCCCTTCGAAGGGAGTGGGAGGTGAGAGGAGGAGGAAGATGTTATTATGTGCTATTGCCTGTGGGCTGTTTATGCATAAAAATGACATACTGAGATAGTAGGAATTGTGCTTGTGTTTAACTAGAAAGGCAGAAGTTGGTTTTGGTTTCTCACTCCTTTCTCCAAAAGAGTAGAAAGGAAGACCCCATTTTAATTAAAAGTGCTTGATCACTTCAAGTAGAAAGATCTGGTGCTAGTCTGGTAGAAGACAACATTGTTTAGGAGTGAAACACAGATTGCCTGGTTCTTGTATGAGCAGGCTAAGGCTTTGAAGGTATTTAATTTTCTTCAGAGAGTTCTGCATAAAGAAGGTATAAAAGGATTTTCCCAAAATATTTAAACTAAAAGAAAAACCAATTACAGAAAAGGGAATGGTGTTTAAATGTTAGGAACTTTACAGAGGAGAAGCATAGGATTTAAGCTGGAATAAATTAGAGTATGTGATGAAGGAAAGAATAAATGTAGGTTAAATGTCATCAACAACTGTGGTCTATTTCTAATACAGATGACTGTCCCTGTTGATGATACATAAATTCGAATTCAACTCCTTTATTCCTGCTCTCAGTCAAGTTTTTTGGTTTTTTATTATTATTATTTTTTTGTGTGTGTGCGTGTACCGTCAAATCAGATCTGACTGGTACAGGAGGAGATTGTCCCTCCTTCCCCGGCAGAGCATCTGGTGGGTTCGAACCGTGCTCCTCTGGGATTGTAGTTGCAGCTCCTTGCCACTAGACCACCAGAGCTCCCCTCTCAGTCAAGTTTTAAACACTTTCCCCCCCGCCCCAATTGTGAATGTTGTTGTGTAGCGTCAAGTTATTCTTTCTATTGTGGAGGAGTTGCTGAAATTGAGCCTTGTTTGTTAGGGTTGGCAGTGAAATTCCTTCCTCGCTAGGCCACCAGAGCTTGGAAAATAGGCAGTCCAAATTCAACCAGCTGCTCCATAAGAGAGAAATGAGACAAACCACTTCTGTTAAGTTTTACAGCCTTGGAAACCAGATGGAAAGTCACTATGAGTCAGAATTGACCCAACGAGAGAGGGTTTATTTATTTGTGTAAGAGAGAGATTGCCTTTGAGGTTTACTATAATAAAAGTTGGTAATCTATAAAACAGACCTCTGAGGTATGTCCAGTATATTACTAAATCCTGAAATAGTGAAAGCAAACAAGTAAACAGAATGAACGCATCCCCTACCTCCAAGCAAAATCCACAAAAGCATGAAGATAATATTATTGGGGAACAACGTCTACATCACTAAGAAATACATATTTGAAAATAGACTTGACGGGCTAGCAAAAATTCAATGGCCTGGCAATCTCATAGTACTGATGTTATTATCAATTAATACAGTTGTTTTGAAAATAATTTGAATAAAGTTTATGCATCTAAACAGAATTTGATGGGGAGGGGGGCGTGGGTGAAGGAAAGGGGAAAGACCTTGTGTGAAAAAACAACATATCCGAGGTTTGTAGGTAAATCAGTATATATATAAATGTACATGTGGTTATTTAGTCCACAATCTCTGTCTTGGTTTTTTGTCAACTTCATATTGTTCTTGTTAAGTGCTATTGAGTCAACTATGACTCATAGCCACCCTCAGAACAGCACATGGGAAGTTTGTCTAGTTTTGTACCTTACTCATAATCTGTTGCCATGGTCAAGCCCACTGTTCCAGTCACTGTATCAGTCCATTTCCTGGAAGGTATCCTCTCTTTCTCTGGCCTACTTTTCCCAGGTATTATCCCCTCCTGGTAACAAAGCCCAAAGTTTGTGAGACAGAGTTTCACATCCATAGAGTCTCTATGGAGCATCCTTGTGCACTTCCTCCAAGAAAAATTTGTTTCTATGACAGTCCTTGATATATTCAATACTCTTCACCAACACCGTAATGCAAAGGCTTAAGTTCTTCTTTTGTTATTGAAAATACCATAGCTTGGACCAGGTGCACCATGGCCTTTAAATTGGTATCTTTGCCCTTTAGAACTTTGGAGAGGCTCTTGATAGCAGATTTCTCCAATGCAGCAAGACTTTTGATTTCTTTCCTGCTGCTGCCGTGAATGTTCATTGTGGATCAAAGCAAAATTATGAAGTCATTATAAGTATCAGTCTTTTATCCACCTATCATAATGTTGCCTACTGCTCCAGTGGTAAGAATTTTTTTTCTTCTTGATATTGAAATGTAATCCATAATTGAAGCCTGTAGTCTTTGATTTTCTTCAGTAAGTGCTTCAGCTCTACATAACTGAGTTCATTTAGCAACTTATTCAACAAATATTAGGCATTGTCCCAGGAACAAACCGTACCAAATTCTATTTTTTGAGAAACCTGATGCCACCCAATCAAATGATCAGATATAATATTGTTAGCACAGGGACAGAGCAATATCATGCACTTCCCAGTAGAATTTTCTGAGAGGGACACATCAGATCAGTAAAATTCCTGCCACAGATGCATAATCTGAATCTAGTCATAGATAATCAAGCACTTCAGAATTGTATCTGTTTGTTGAAACATCCTCACTGATATTCCATCAATTCTTGGAGCCTCTTTTTTGTCAATGCCTTCAGTACAGCTTGGACTTTTCCCTTTAGTAACTCCTGAAATGGTTAAACACTTGTCATCCTTTTAAGTCTAGTAACTCTGTGTATTCGTTCTAACCATCTTTTTTTGATGTTTCTTGTGTAATTCAGTATTTTGCCCATAGAATTCTTCACTATTGCAACTGAAGTCTTGATTTTGTCATTTTTTTAAATTGGGAAAAACATATTGGGGGTACAAGGAGGTGAGGGTTGGGGGCAGAAGGGTGAGGATGGGCCAGGATGCAGTTGCAGAGCTGCACAGTT
>NW_006399807.1:15736723-15739554 GCF_000299155.1 Elephantulus edwardii | reverse complement strand
TAAATAAATAAATAAATAAATAAATAAATAAATAAATAAGAGACTAAGAAAATTGTATATATTATTTAAAAGCCAGAACATAAGGAAGAGATGCCAGTAAAAGCGCTGAACAGAAGATTTCAAAGAGAAGCTCAAGAAGACTAAACAAAACATTAAAATGGAATGTACAAAGAGGTAGAATCAGAATAAAAAGTGACAAACTTGCTTGGCATTTCTCAAGCATATTCAAACCTTAGGTTGAAATTCTATGGGCAAAATCTTGAATGATCCAGGAAGCTTTCAAAAAACACTGAAGGAATACAGAGTCACTGAGCCAAAAGGATGGTCTGCAAGTGAAAAATTTCAGGAAGTACCACATGAGCAAGAACCAAAGGTATTGAAGGAAATTCAAGCTGGACTGAAGGCATTGAAATATTTGCTGCAGTCCTGAACATGCTCACTGGTCTATGCCAGGAAATTTGGAGGACAGCTTCCTGGCTGACTGACTGGAAGAGATCCATATTCAACAATGTCTTTATGTTCACATGCAAGCAAAATATTGCTGGAGATTATTTAAAAATGGCCAGAATAGGGCACTGAGAGAGAAATACTAGAAGTTCAAGTTGGCTTTAGAAGATGTTGTGGCACCAGGAATATTTCTGTGGATGCCAGGTGGGTACTAGCCGAAAGCAGAGAATACCAAAAGAATGTCTATCTGGGCATTTTACTGTATAGAACAAAACAAACTATGACTAATATTGAGAAAAATGGGACTTCCAGAACAATTAAGCTCATGTGAAATATTGTATGACACATAGTGAGCCTATAAGACAGAATAAAACTGCTCTATAGGTTTCTGAGGTTTTAAATATTTTCTTTAAGAAGGTTGTCTCACCTTTGCCCTTTGGACCAGGGGATAGGATCAAATTCACCAAACATTTGATAAGCAGCTCAACATTTAGCCCATCATACCACCAGGGCTCCTCTCATACTAGAATTACTGCTAATTCACTCCCCAGTATTGCTGGATACTACAGGAAGTTGCCTTGCTAACCCAAAAAGCCTGGAGGTTTGAGTCTACTAATAGCTCTAAGAGACAAAGCTGGGCAGTCTCCTCTTACCTGATTTAAAGTCTGTGGAAACCCAGTGGAGGAGCATTTCCAACTTGATAGCAATGAGTAAGTGAGTGAGTGAGCTCTCTACTGTTTGAGAATACACCCTTTCTCCCACAGTTGTACTACTAGACTTTGAAATTGTTGTAAGGTGATATCTCGTTATTTTGACTTATATTTGTTCTGATTACTAGAGAGTTTCATAGTGTTTTATGGATTTGTTGGACATGCAAATTCTTCCTCCTATGATATGCTTATTTGTATATTTTTATCTATTTTCTATCAGACTTCCTGCCATTTACCTGTTGGTTACCAGAGTTCTCAGCTCTCGTGGCTTAGTGGGAAGGAGTGGCACTGCCAATCCACATATTTCAAATCCACCACGTGCTCTGAGGGACAAAGATGGGCAATCTCCTCCCATGAAATTTATTGCCTCTGAAAATCCACTGGAGGGGTAACTATGAATCAGTTGTGACTCGATGGCACACAACATCAGCAATTACTTGCAAGTCTTGTTGTTGTTGTTAGGCTCTGTTGAGTCAACTCTGACTCGCATAGACCCTATCTATAGATGACAGAATGAAATCCTACCTCGTCCTGCCCCATTCTCATCCTCTCTGCCGGGCTTGGGCTCACTATTATAGCTACTGTATCAATTGATCTTGTAAAGAGTCCTCCTTCCCCCCCCCTTTTTTTTTAAATTCACTCTTTACCAAATATAGTGTATTTCCCCGGAGGTTGCTCTCTCCTGACAAACACTGTGAGATGAATTCTCATGCTTTTTGCTTCTAAGAAACATTCTGGCTACACTCCATTCAAAGTAGATTTGTTTGCGCTTTTTGGCAATTCATGGTATTTTCAATATTCTTCACACTGCTATTATTCAAAGGCTTTAATTCTTCTTAGGCCTTCCTTATTCATTGTCCAATTTTCATATGCATATGAGGTAAATGAAGATGCTTTGGCTTAAGTCAGGGGTACTTTACCCCTCAAAGTTAAATCTTTTCTTTTCATCATTTTAAAGAGGTCCTAGAATTTGATGGGTAGAGAGAAGAGGGGGTAAGGAAATGGGAAAGATCTGATGTGAAAAACAATGTAATGAGCTTTGTAAGATAACCAGTATAAAATAAAAATTTTATTTTTTTTTAAAGAGGTCCTTGGCACCAGGTTTGCCCAGGGTAATACTTTGTGTGACTCTTTACTGCTGCTTCCATTGGTGCTGATGGTGGATGCAAGTAAAATGTAAATTTTAGATGTTGCAAACATGTTCTCTTAGGTTGTCATTTTGTCTGTTAGCTTTATAAATAATGCCCCTTGTTGAAAACAGATCCTTAATTTTTATGTATTTGCTTTACATATTTAGTGCTGCTATAACAGAAATAACACAAATGAGTTATTTTAACAAAGTTTATTTTCTCATAGTTTAAGAGGCTAGAAATTCAATTTAAGAATTGAGACCCTATTAAAAAAGCTTGCTTTCTCAGTTGACCTGGCAGAAGTTCTATGTGACCTCACATATTTTTGTTACTATCTCTGCTTCCCCTCCCTTACTTATTTGATCTCTTCTATCTCTGAACAGATTGATTTATGACAAACTGTATACTAATCTTGTCTTATTAACACAGCAACCCATTCACAAATGGGTACTGGTGGTAGTTTTATCTTTTTAAGTTTTTATTTAAAATTAAAATATCTAATCTAGTACAGCTTTGCAAATACAGGCCATGGTATTTGCAATCG
>NW_006399807.1:15733114-15735268 GCF_000299155.1 Elephantulus edwardii | reverse complement strand
ACCTTTTGCTTTCTTCATGTATAATGTCCTTGATATCATCCTACAGCTCAAATGATCTTCAGTTGTTTGTGTTCAATGTGCTGTATCTATTCTTGAAATGGCCTTTAAATTGTAGTAGAATGTACTCGAGGTTGGATCTAGGCTCTTTTGGATGTACTTTCATTTTATTCAACTTCATTTTGAACTTTCTTTTGGACAATTGATGGTCTGTTCCACGGTTGACCCCAGGTTTTGTTCTAATTGATGATATTTAGCTTCTCTGTAATCTTTTTCATAGATGTGGCCAATTCTGATACTAAGTGGTACTATCTGGTAAAGAGCATCTGTACAGCCATAGAAAACATGTAACTGAATGTATATTTGGTACCTTAATTCTGATTCACCTAGCTTTCACTTGATATTGCTATTTTCATGATTATGAGCACCTATTTTCCTTCCAACTTCCTGCTACTGCAAACTGTGCTGAAATGTACATTCTCATCATTTTCTTGTAACGAACTGCAGGCACATTTCTTTAGATTATGCTTCCTGAGGAGGAAATGATATGGTTTCTTTAATTGCATAAGCCAAACCTAACCCATTACTGCCAAGTCGATTCTGAATCATATTTGACCCTACAGGACAGAATAGAATTGCTCAAAGGATTTCCAAGGATATAAATCTTTGCAAAAGTAAAATGCCACATTTTTCTCCTTAGGATCAGCTGGTGGGTTTCTTCTACCATCCTTCTGGTTAGCACATGAGTTCTTTAACTATTATACCTATAGGTACAATACATTTACTAGTGTAACTATTGTTAGGTAGGGAGCTCTGGTGGCCTAGTGGCAAGAAGCTGTGCTGCAATCCTGAAGGTATGCAGTTCGAGGCCATCTGCTGCTCTGTGGGAGAAGGATGGATAGTCTCCTCCTACCCGATTAACTGCCTCTGAAAACCTGCTGGAGGGTTAGCTATGGGTTAGTTCTGACTTGACGGTATACAACAACAACAAAATTGTTAGTTTATAATCCCAAAGAGCCCCAGTGACTCAATAACTAAGTACTCAGCTGCTAGCTGAAATGTTGGGAATTTGAACCTACTTGTAGGCTCAGAGGAAGAAACTATCTTGAGATATGGCTCCCATAGTGATTACAGCCTAGAAAACCCTCCAGGGCAATTGTGATCTGTCACCTGGGATTTTTATGAGTGGAAATCAGCTTAATGGCACCTAACAGACAAAATAAAACCAAATTGACAGTTATTTAGTGGGTTCTGATTCATTGTTGATATCATATGCATTCAATTGGGAACTGACTCATAGTTGACCCTACAGGCGGTTTTCACAGGCTGTAAATAATCTGGGAGAAGATAGCTCATCTCTCCCCTATGGAGCAGCTAGTAAATTAGAAATGTGTGCATCTGGATTGGCAATGCAATTCCTTACCACTAAGACAGCAGAACTCCCTTGTGATTCATGTTGTTGTTAGGTGCTGCTGAGTCATGTATGACTCATAGTGACCTTGTGAACAACAGACCTGAAGCCTGTCATTTCCTGACATCCTCTTCACCTCTCACACACTTGAACCCATTGCTACAATCAGTGTGTCAGTCTATCCCATTGGGAGGGGTGTGTGTGTCTTCCTCTCTTTTGAAGACCCTCCACCTTTCTAAGCATCATGTCCCTTTCCAAGATATAACCTCTCCTAACAACATGTTCAAACTATGAGAGATGATGCTTCACCATCCTTGCTTCTCAGGAGCGTGCTAGTTGCGCTTTTCCAAGATGTACAGATTTCATTACAAACACAGGAGAAAGAGAAAACCAAAATAGATGTCAGAAGAGACTATGACAAACAACAAATGCTTGCGAGATTGTGGAGAAACTGGAACCCTTATTCACTGTTGGTGAGAGTGTAAAATGGTGTAACCACTATAGAAGGTTGTATGGCGCTTTCTCAAAAAGTTGCAAATAGAAAGAAATACCATTTGACCCAGAAATTCCACTACTGGGAATATACCCTAAAGAAACCTGAACTGCCACTCAAGTAGATATATGCACACCCGTGTTTAAGTGGCTTTGTTTACAATAGCAAAGAGTTGGAAACAACCCAAGTGCCTATCAACAAACAAATGGATAGAGAAGCTGTGGTATATTCACACAATGGAATACTACGCTGC
>NW_006399807.1:15713371-15727801 GCF_000299155.1 Elephantulus edwardii | reverse complement strand
TGGCGCAGGATAGAGCAGGGTTTAGGGCTGTTGTGCATAGGGTCGCTATGAGTCGGAAACGACTCGACGGCACATAACAACAACAACAACAGTACAGCTTTAGTTGCTTGGCTCAACAATCAACAATCTCGGTACCAGCAACCAGGACATCAAAAGACAAGTTGCATTGGGAAAGTCTGCTCAGGGACATCCCCAGAGTACTAAACAACAATGATGCGAGTCTGGAAACTAGGTGCACCTGATCCAGACCATGGTCTTTGCAATTATGTGCTATGCATCAGAAAGCTGGACAATGACGGGATGAGAGAAGGAGCTTTGATGCTTTAGAGCTGTGGTGCTGGAGAAGGGTATTGAATATAATGCTAGAAGAACAAGCAGGTTCATCCTGGAGAGAGTTAAACGAGGCTACTCCTTGGAGGCAAGGATTCAGAAGCTTCGTCCGACATACTTTGTGCCTGTTGCAAGGAGGGGCCAGTCTTTGGAGAGGGATGTCATGCTTGGGAAGGTAGAGGGACAGAACAAAAGAGCAAGACCCTTGAGGAAATGGATTGACTCAGTGACTGGGGTAATGGGGGAAGTGTATCAGAGACAATAGGGTAGGCTCAGGATAGAGAAGGGTTCAGAGCTGTTGTACGTAAGATCTCTATGAATCAAAGGTGACTTGGCAGCACATAACAACCACAATCTATTACAATTAAAATTTGTATATGGTATTAAGGAAACTCTTGTGGCCTAGGCAGATAACAAGTTGTTCTGCCAACCCAAAGGCAAGTCGTTAAAATCAACCAGCTACTCCTTGGGAAAAAGTTGGACAATCTCTTCCCATATGATTTATAGCCTGTGAAACTTGTTGGAGGGTCAGCTATAAGTTGGTTTGTACTTGACAGCACTGAACAATAACAACAACAACATACGGTATCACATATCTGCTACTTTAGCTTTCTCTATGTAATCTAGCTTTCCTAATATCATTTAATAAATTTATGTATCTTCTTATTTATTAGAGATACCACTTCTATTGACACTATAAAGTGTCAATATATACAAAAAGTCTATTTCCAGACTATTTTGTTCTGTTGATCTATTTCTTTATTCTTGTGCCAGACTTCCATTACTGTTATTGTTTTCATATGCCTTAACAACCAGTAGGAAAAGTCCTCTGTCTTTGTTCTTCTTTTAAAAATTGTCTTAGACATTGTGTCTCATATTGTCTTTGTATATTTTAGGAACAAGTTGTCATATCCCCTTCAAAATTCTGCTAGAATTTTGACTGAAAATATATGTAGATACTATTTTTTTTAAAGGAAAGTCACATTTCTGCTGTTCTACATATGTGCGATATATCTTCCTACATTTTCTGGACTTCTTTTCTGACTCTTACAGAGTTTATAAAATTGCTTTTAGAAGTTCTCGGTAAGGATATGATCAGATACATATTTAAAGCTAACTTAACAAGGATGTAGTGAATATTTGGGAATAGTTATGTCTAATGCTAGAAGAATGGCTAAATAAATGAAAAATGATTGCTGTTTTTGTTTACCATAAACTTGGAACCAACCCATAATTGACCCTCCTGTGGGTTTTCAGAGGCAGTTGATTACACAGGAAGAGATTATCCATCTTTCTCCCATAGAGCAGGTGGTAGATTCAAACTGCATGCTTTTGAGTTGGCGGCATGATTCCTTTCCACTAAGCCACCAGAGCGCCCTGACAATGACTGATGTGTTCATTAATAGAAAATTACACAATTAAAAGTGATACTTACAAAAAATCTTCAATGACAGGAAAAATATTCATGCTTTAATTCATAAGGGCATAGCAATTTAAATTGTATTCATTATACACATATGTTTTATGGGCTTATGTCCCAAAATTTCTGAAATGAACATGCTTTATATTTATAATAACTCTTTTTTCCCCCTTAAAGTTGTTGGAAGTAATTAAGTTTTGCTTTTGCCATTTAACTCTGTACAGGAACATTGGGAAAATGGGTTCTGACTCATTCAGTGAGCTCAGCAAACAAGAAATGATCATTCATCCATAAATTTCCCAGCTTGACTCACTGCCTCCTCCATCTGCTGGGACTCCTCACA
This sequence comes from Elephantulus edwardii, assembly GCF_000299155.1. Taxonomy (NCBI): domain Eukaryota; kingdom Metazoa; phylum Chordata; class Mammalia; order Macroscelidea; family Macroscelididae; genus Elephantulus; species Elephantulus edwardii. The sequence goes on along the minus strand of NW_006399807.1, from coordinate 15,725,708 downwards.
ATTTGTTAGGCCACCTGACTCAGCTACGCATGAGTAAATGCAATGTCATAATTCTCTTTTTCATGTAACAAATATTTAATAATCTGCTGTGTGCAAGGCACTCTATTGGAACCATTGAAAATAAAGAGATGAATTAAAGAGCTTAGTCACTGAGGACACCTAGCACAGTCTGTAAAGATTCAGAATTTGGTCAACTTTCAGGGCTACGTTCTATACAAACTCTCAATACTGCCATATTCTAGTCACCCCAGACTCTTTCACTTTTCTTATGCCATTCTCTCACTTACAGTCCCTTCCTTCCTTACAGATTTGTTATGAATTTCCTGATCCTCCTACTTTCCTTGACATTCTGCCAGCACTTTGAATATAGCTCAAACTTAGTCCAGTCTTCACATTGCTGTATTTTAGTGATTCTTCCAAAGAGGAAATTGCAAACATGATTGATAAATGAATGAATACTGTCTTTCTGAACTTAGTGGATAGAAAAACATTTATGCATCAATTATTTAGAACGACATAACGTCCTTTAACCGTTTGTTGGTTCAGTAGATAGAGAAAGAGAGACACCTTCCTGGGAGTTTTAGGCAAGCCCAGAATCCCACAGAGGGAAGGACCACCTGTAATTTAAAAGGTCATGAGAAAACTGATTTGGAAAAATGCAAGAAAAGTCAGAGTGTAGCAAGAGTGATGGCAGTCAGAAATAATGATGCTGAAAAGATGGGAGTTTGCAGCAGGAGAGTAAGTTATATTTTAAAGTTGAACCAAACACCTCTACTAGGCTGCAGAGGGAGTCATATTTTTGAGGCAGAGTCAGGATGTAATTATAGAGATACAGGACTTTATGAAGAGGAATGTGGCATCAGGATCAGAGGAAGACTCATCAACAATATGTGTTATGTAGATGGTACAACCTTGTTTGATGAAATTGAGAAGGACTTGAAACACCTACTGTAGAATATTAAAAACTACAGCCTCAATACAGGTTACATCTCAACATCAAGAAGATAGAAATCCTCACCACTGGGCCAATAGGTGAAATTAGGATAGATGGATAAAAGATTGAAATTGTCAATGATTTCATCTTACTTGGATCTACAATGGACTCCCTTGATACAAGCAGTAATGAGATTAGGAGATGTATTGCATTGGACAAATCCACTGTCAGGGACTTCTCCAAACAACTGAGGAATAGTGATGTCAGGTCGCAGACTGATTCAGGCCATGTTCTTTTCAATCACTTGCATTTAAGAATGGGATAATGAACAAAGAAGACAGAAGATGAATTGATGCTTTTAAGATATGATGTAGGAGAAGAGTACTGAATATCCCATGGACTGCTAAAACAACAAAAAAGACAAATAGCTATGTCTTGGAGAAAGTACTGCTAGAGTGCTCCTTTGAGGTAAGAATGATTAAGCTTCAGAATCTCACATACTTTGGACGTGTTGCTAGGAGAGGTTATTTCTTAGAAAGGTGGAAGGCCAGTGTAATAGAAGAAGACCTTCAACCAGATGGATTGACCCTGTGGCTGCAAGTGTGTCAGACATGAGATGGGTCGCACAGGATAGGACAGGGTTCAAATCTGTTGTTCACAGAGTTACTATAGGTTGTACTTGACTCAATGACATTTAAAGGACAACGAGAGTGAAGTAGGAAAACAACTATGAGATATCATCTCACCCCAGTAAAAACAGTAAAATTTAACTGAACAGCAAATAATCAAATGCTGGTGAGGTTGTGGAGAAACTGGCACCCTTATTCACTGTTGATAGGCGTGTAAAATGGTGCAACCACTATGGAAAGACTGTATGGCGCGTTCTCAAAAAGTGGCAAATAAAAATATGATTTGACCCAGGAATTCCACTACTGGAAGGAAATATACCCTCAAGAAACCAGAACTGCTACCCAAGAAGATATATGCACACCCATGTTTATTGTGGCTTTGTTCACAGTAGAAAATAGTTGGAAACAACCCAAGTGCCCATCAACAAATGAATGGATAGAGAAGCTGTGGTATATTCACACAATGGAATACTGTGATGTATTGAAAAAAAGGAACTCATGAAATATTATACAAAATGGGTGACCCCAGAGGGGACAAATAGTGAATAGGACCACTGTTGTAAAATCGGACTTACATCAGGGTTGAGGGAAGACTGACAAAGAGGGGATAAAATATGTATACTGCATTGAAACAGATTAGAGAGAGAGAATGGTTTAAAAGGGATATTTGATTAGGTATTATTGTCATGACATGAGTCCAGAACAAAGGCTGCATAGTGGAGTGGACTTGGGGGGAGGGATTGTATAACAATGAAAGAATTTTTCCTTTACTTTTCAAAGAAAAGAGCAAATTGAGGGGGAAGGGTGGGCAGGGAGAAAAGCGCAACAATGAATGAATGGAAATCCAAAGTCTCTGTGAACTTTCATTAAAATTAATAAAAAAAAGTGAGGTAGGGATGGATAGAGGCTACAGTTATAAGAACAATTTAGGGATAAAGATATGGGGGAGTATCTATTTCAGTTGTTCAGGTGTTTTGTGGTTCAGATCCTACCCATAAAGGTGTCCAGATGAAATGATATTTGGGCTTCAAAGGCCTTTTTTTGAGGTCTTTCTGATAATCAGAGAGCATTTTTCCCTTTTTACTCTTAATGTGACTGATATGGTTTGCTGTTTTCTAGATTTCCATGGGTTTCTTATTTCCCTGGTGGACTGGTATCAGGCTCTGTGAGGCCACAGTCTTGGTAATAGTCATTAATTATATTGTTCAAAGTACCTGGCATGCTGCTATTTGTGTGGTATTTGTTAAATAGAAATTTAGCTGAAATTGCCTTTGTATGCCCAGATAAATGAGACCAGTGAACTGTAGGCTAGTGTAACAGCTGTGAATTTATTTTTTACTTAGACCCTATTTATCTTGATTTCAGGATGTTAAAAGCCCCCTCCCCTCATTTGGACTGTGCTATATAACAAAGCATTTCCATTGGCCAGGTGAAAAGAAAGTAAAATGGAATTAGAAAAGGAAATTGTCAGTGATGAGAGGTACCCTGGAATTAGAAAAGCAATTTGCCAGTGATGAGAGGCACCCAGGAATCTCAGAAAGCTCAATTGAGAAGCTCTGGAGAAATAACAAGGGAGAGACAGAACTCACATTACATCCCAAAGGGAGTTCTTAGTTAGGAAAGAGAATGTAATTGGTACAGTTTCAAGAACATTTTGTTCAACAGAATTTCAGTGGACTCAAGGAAGCTAGATCAACCTGGGGGTGTGTCTTCTGACTGCTCAAGAGAGAAGCAGTTAGGGACAGAGACAATACCTCCCACAGGGCCCACTGACTGGAGCGGTGCCCTGGGACGAATGCAGATTTTTGTCAGAGGTGTGGAGGCCTACTGGGAAGATAAGAGTATGAGATAAAGGAAAGCTGTTATGGGTATGCTTTAATTTCTCTTAGATTTTCCATAAACCTACCAAATTTCTGAAGCCTACAGAGTGACTAAGTTTCTTTAGAAAAGCAGCTAGATGAATGTCATGTATATAGTAAGGAAATGGATTAGTAAAGGGCATGGTTGCTACGCAATTTAGCTAGAACTCCAAAGACTTGTTGATCATGTTTAGGAGAGATAGCTCTGGGGGCATAGTCTGTAGAGAGTTGCTAGCCTAAAAGCTGCACTTCTCTGGTGGTTTGCATCGACCAGCTACTCCAAGGGAGAAAGATGGGGAATTTTCTCTCATGTGATTTACAACTCTATTGAAGGGTCAGCTGTGAGTTGGAACCAACTTGGTAACAATGAGGAGAGGAGGGTGTAGGAGGAGACTGCCTATTTTCCTCCCCAGAAGATGCTGGTGAATCTGAACCACTGAGACATAAGGGCTTTTTTTTTCTTTTCTTTTTTCTTTTTGTTTTTTTTTTTTTGAGATATAAGGGCTTTTGATGAGCAGGACAGTATACTATGCAAACAGAACTCTAGAACTCCTTAGTGTTTGAGGATGGGCAAAAGTGACAGTGACTTCCTGGGACCTCAGGAAGAGAGAAGGAAGTAGATTCCCTGGGACTGGTTTAGGCTGGACTTCTTGAGAAGAACGTTGAGAAATGACTTCAAAATAGGGGCAAAGCAATTAACTTGCAGTCATCAGAAGTAGAGAAAATACCAGGTGACATGGAGTGGCCAGAAGAGAAGGAAGCAGAATTTCTTAGTAGAACCTGCAGGCAGCTTGCTGTAAACCAGGGATGGCAGGGGGACAGTTGGAGAGCAGTGTGTGGGTGCAGTGTGCAGATCAATCAGAAGGCTGAGACCATTTGTTCTGTCTGAGAAACAATGGTTAGGCTTGAGAGGACACAGAATGTGTGATGGTCCCCAAAATTGATTCTCTTCTCCAGGAAAGAGAAAGGGCCTTAAACATAAAGGTTTTTTAGTATAGGAGGAAGGATGCAGAGTGTGAAGGATGAGAGGTAATAAAAATAGCAAAAATAATGTCTTCCTGACTACATCTGCAGATTGTTTTGGCCTCAGAAGAAATACATTCTTATCAGAAATTGGAAGAACAGAATTATGGTTGTTACATTGGTGAGGAATGGTGCTGACATCCCAAAGGCATGCAGTTCAAATCCATCAGTAGCTCTAATGGACAATCTCCTTCTATGCAGTTTATAGTCTCTGAAAACCTGTCACAGCATCAACTATGGGTCAGTTGTGACACAATGGTACATAACAACAACAACAGTAGTTAAACTAGAGGCACTTACTGAAGAAGAGCATAAACTATAGCTTTCAATATAGATTACAGCTCAACATCGAGAATACAAAAATCCTTACTACTTGGCAAATAGCAGCATTAGAATAGATAGAGAGAAAGTTAAAGTTGTGAAGGATTTCATTTTAGTTGAGTCCAAAATTGACACCGATGGTAACAGCAGTCAAGAAAGCAAAGCAAAGCAAAGGGGCTTTTGATTAGCAGCACAGTATACTATGCAAACAGAATTCTAGATTGAGGAATACATCTGTTCATGGGAAGGGAAAATTAACTGAAGAAAGAAGAATGTTTGCCCTTTGCATTGGCGAAATCTATTGTCAAGGACATCTTTAAATGGTTAAAAAAACAAGGATGTCAGTTTAAAGACAAAGGTGTGACTAATCCGAGCCATAGCATGTTCAGTTGCTTCTTATGCATCTGGAAGTTGGACAACGAATAACCAAGTATGAAGAAGAATCAAGGTCTTTGAATTGTGGTGCTGACAAAGTTTATTTAAAGGACTGCCAAAAGAAGAAACAACTGTCTTAGAGGACATACAACCAGAGTGCTCCTTAGAAGCAAATATGGTGAAACTTTGTCTCACATACTTTGGGCACATATTCATTAGTGACAAGGCCTTGGGGGGAAAAATCTTTACAATGGAAAATGTAGAGGACTGAGGAAGAGGAGGAAGACCCATGATGAGACAGATTGACAAAGTGACCATCGCAATAGCCTTGAACTTGTCATAAATCGTGAAGATGGTGCAGGATGGGGTGTGGTTCAGATCTATTGTTTATAGGGTTGCTATGAGTTGAAGGAGCACCTGATCCAGGTCATGGTCTCAATTGCTCACTGTGTGTCTGAAAGCTGGACAATAAGTATGACAGAAAAAGAATTGATGCCTTTGAACGCTGGAGAAGAGTATTGAACACACGATGGACTGTCAAGAGAACAAGTATGCCTGTCCTAGAGAGAGTGAAACTAGGTTGCTCTTTGGAGGCAAGAATTTTGAAACTCTGTCACACATACTTTGTGCATGTTGCCAGGAGGGACCAATCCTTGAAGAAAAACATCATGCCTGGAAGGGTATAGGGTCAGCACAGGAGAGGAAGACCCTGGATGGGATGCATTGACCTAATGACTGTGGCAGTGAGGGCAGATATGTCAGAGATGGTGAGATTGGCTCAGGATAGGGTAGAGTTCGGAGCTATTGTTCGTAGGGTCACTATGAGTTGTAGTCGACTCGATGACACCAACAATGAGTTGAAGTGAACGTTATGGCATCTAAAACAGCAGCAGTAGCAGCAGCAGCAGCAACAACAACAACAACAACAACAACAACAACAACAACAACAACAGTATTTTATAAGGGAAGTTCATCAGGAATTGTGCTATTAACCCAAAGACATGCTTCTGGTGCTTTGAGTCCACCAGCAGCTTTTTTGGGGAAAGATAGGCAGTCTCCTCCTGTGCATTTTCAGAGAGCTTTGGAAACCCAATGAAAGGTCAGTTATGACTCGGTTCTGACTCGATGGCAGTCAGTCTGAGTTTTGAGTGTTTAGTGACTCATGGATGTTGAGAGATTTGTCCTCATTCTCTTGTTTGTGAGAGGGGAGAAAGTTAAAATTGAAACAACTATAATGACTTCAATATTAATGACAGGCAGCATTTATCAAGCAGTTACTGTGTGCCAGATGTCCCATTTTATGATTATAGCAAGGCTTATTAGGTACTCTTATCATTCTTCACATGAAGAACTGAGGTTTAAAAGGTTAATTAATAGTTTGGAAGATGTGGAATCAACACCAGCTCTGAAATATGGGTCACACTCTAACTACTGGGTTGTATTCCTTCCTTAGTGCAATAAGGGTTCATTTCTAGACTCTTCTTGCCTCAGGTTTTGTGAGTTTTGTGTAGTGTGAACATGTAACAAGCACATATCTGGTGAGACTGGTTTCCACTAGCTTTTTGAGTCAGGACAGCAGAGGGATTGGGACAGGTTCTACAAAATGTCTGATTTTGTACCACTGTCCTGAGGAAATCAGATTCCTCAGGGGATGAGTGGGAAAGAGATAATGCAAAGATTTTGAGAGAAAATATATAATGAGAACCGCCCAGCTTGTAACTTGTTACAAAAGTATTTGGCCTCAAAGGCACTGGGTGTTTCCACAATCCCCTTTACCTTTATCAAAAACTTTACTTAATCATGGTGGACTTTCTCTCTCTCAAGTCACTTAAAAATATTTATCAAGATCGTTGAGTGAAATGGGAAGGCACAGGGGAGTTCAAAGCAGAGATGTTTACAATTAAACTTTTTATTTTTTTAAAGAACCACTCTGGCAGGTTAGGGGAGACATAATTTAAAATTTCTCAGTATCGGGAAAGAGATCAATAAGACACCACAGTTTCAGTATGGAAACTCCTTTTCTATTCCCTGTGATCCAGGAGTAGAGTGAGAGCGAAGGAAGAAAATTTGATACTTTTCCTGTTTCTTCCCAGAATTCTGCTCTTTGCTTTCACATTAGCTGCTTACTTCATCTGGTTCGGAATACCAGCTAGACTCACTTTTCCTGTGCCCCAATACTCTTGGTACCAGCAGTCAGGAAATTAAAAGACAAATTGCAATGGGAAAGTCTGCTGTCAGAGACTTCTTCAAAGTACTGAAGAGCAATAATGTCAGTCTGGAGACTAAGGTGCAGCTGATTCAGGCCATGATCTTTGCATTTACTTGCTATGTATCAGAAAGCTGGACAATGACTAGGGGATGATAGAAGGAGAATTGATTCTTTAGAGCTGTGGTGCTGGAGAAGGGTATTGAATAAATCATGGTTCATCCTGAGAATGTGAAACAAGGCTGTTCCTTGGAGACGAGGATTCTGAAGCTTCATTTGACATACTGTGGACATGTTGCATGGCTGGACCAGTTCTTGGAGAGGGACGTCATGCTTAGGAGGGACAGCACAAGACAGGGTGACCCATGATGAGATGGATTGATTCAGTGACCGGAGTAATGGGAGTGAGTGTGTCGGAGACAATGAGACTGGCACAGGATAGAGCAGGGTATAGGGCTGTTGTTCATAGGGTCGCTATGAGTCACAGGTGACTTGATGACACATAACAACAAGAGCCACTGGTGATAATTTGCTACAGATGATGCCAGTGGAACGCTTCTTCAAATATTTCCCTCATTGCCTTGGAGTTGGAACTATCTTATAGCTGACCCTCCAGCGGGTTTATGAGGTTGTAAATTGCGTGGGAGAAGATTGCCCATTTTTCTTGCACAGAGATGCTGGTGGATTTGAGCTGCCAGCCTTTGGGTTAGCAGTGCAGCTCCCTAAGGATAATGCCACTGGAGCTTCTTTTTTAATTATCTTGATGCAGTTATTTTGGCACTTCCCAAATCATTAATTTTCTTTGTAGAAAATAGTGCTGACAAAATGGAAGCCTCAGAAGTTCTTTAGTCAGGTAAACCATAAAGTAACATATGTTTGAATACTTGATGAACCTGAACGTTGTGTAGCAGTTTTAGGAGAAATTAATGTTTCGGGCAGATGTTGACTTGTTGCCAAGCATAGTCTTTATTCCCCTGGGGTGTGCCTCTGACCCTTTTATCATGAGTATTTCCTGTTTCTCTTGTGCTCCCACTCACCTGAGCTGAGTCACTCAGATAACTCTGAGACTTGTCTTTACTGCCAGTAAACTTGTGTTAGGAATGAGAAGAACTGAAACCGGAAAAAGGAAGCATGCTCTTGAAGCTTCAAATGTAGTTCTAAAGAGAGAAGTAAACAATGAACCATTGTGAAAGTAGTCTGGTCCTACGTTGTCAGAACAATGCCAGCCTGGATTCCCTCCCACATGTGCACACAAAGAATGGTCAAGAGTGACTGCTGTGATTTTCACATAGGTCACAACAAAATGTGCTCAATTCCTCTGTTGGCTGTTGCAGTAATGTGAAAGAGTTGGACTTAATGACACTCAGGCAAACCTACAATTCTTGATTTCATACGTCGGAGTGGAATAGAAAGGACTTTACAAGTCTTCTAGGTAAGATGATGGTACTTTTTACAAATCCATATTTTATCCTTTTATAAATATCGTATTTCACTGAATCTAAGATGCTACCAATCTCAATGCACCATTATTTTACATAAAATTCCTGGGTTATGTAAACTGTCATTGTTAGGTGCAATCTAGTTGAGAACAATTTATAGCGACCCTGTGAACAACAGATCTGAACTCTGTCCTATCCTGTGTGATCCTCCTCCTCATCTCTGATATCCTTGAGGCCACTTCTGCAGTCACTATGCCAGTCTCTCATTAATGCCTTTCCTCTCTTTCGCTGACCCTCCTCCACCTTTTCAAGCATGATATCCCTTTCCAAGGAATAGCCTCTTCTAACAACATGCCCAGAATATGTTAGACAAAGGTTCATCACTCTTGCCTCTAAGGAGCATTTTGGCTGCATCTTTTCCACGACATATCGATTTGGTTTTTTAGCAGTCCATGGAATATTCAGTGTTCTTTTCCAACACCACAACTGAAAGATATCAATTATTCTTCTTCTGTCATCCTTATTCATTCTCCAGCTCTCAGATGAGATAGTAAGCAACTGAAAAGACCATGGCCTGAACCAGGCACACCTTAGTCTCCAAACTAACATAATTTATTTATTATTTTTTTATTTTTGGTCTCTCTTTCTCCTAATTTCTTAGGTATGTCTCTTGTAGGTGACATAATAATGGGTTTGTTTTTTTTTTATCCATTGTTAGGGACCTCTCTAAAGTACTGAAGAACAATGGTGTCTCTCTGGAGACTAAGGTGTGTCTGATACAGGCCATAGTCTTTGCAATCACTTGTTGTACATCAGAGAGTTGGACAATGACTAGGGAGGAGAGAAGGAGAATTGATGCCTTTGCGCTTTGATGTTGGAGAAGAGCATTGAGGGGACCATGGACTGCTAGGAAAACAAACAGATTCATCCTGGAGAGGGTTAAACCGGGCTGCTCCTTGGAGGCAAGGATTCTGAGGCTTTGTCTGACATACTTTGGTCATGTTGTAAGGAGGGACCGGTCCTTGGAGAGGGACATCATGCTTGGGAGGGTGGAGGGCCAGTGCAGGAGGGGAAGGCCCTATAGGAGGTGGATTGATTGAGTGACTGTGGTAATTGGGATGTGTGTATCAGAGACAGTGCAATTGGCACAGGATAGAGCAGAGTTTAGGGCTGCTGTACATAGGGTCGTTATGAGCCACAAGTGATTCAATGGCATATAACAACAACAACAACAACATTTAATCCATTCACAGTACATGTGATTATTGACAGGCCAGATTTTAATCACTGCCATATTGCTGGTTTCTTTTTCTGTTGTTTCTAATGACATCTCGTCTGGTTGTTGTTTGAGAGACAGGAAACTGGGGTCTTTCCTTGTGCTCACCTGTGGTGGGCCTGCTTTTCTGTCCTGTCCTATAGTTTGATTTGTGGGGGGTGGGATGGAGAGTTCCTTCAAGTTAGACAAAGTCCCAGGAAAGTTGCCTGGAATATAGTATTGGAGGAGAGAGGGCTCAGCAAAGTGACAAGGTCCCAACTGTGAAGGCCTCATGGCTATGTATCTCTCCCCTCTCCTGGGACTGGTTGGGAAGGAGTTATTCCAGCCTGGGCTGACAGAGCTCAGGGAAGCGTCAACGTCTCAACAATGCAGTTCCCAACTCTTGCAAGAAGTTACTTCTGGTGCTGAGTGATGGGTGACTGTGGTACTCTCCTCTCCAGGGAATGGAAGGACAACTCACTCTCCCAAAGAAGTCTTTTCTGGTCCAGTGGGACTAGTGGAATGCTTGCCAGACTGTGGTGCTACCCTCTCCAGAAATTGGAAAGGGAACTTGACCTACCAAAGATGTACTTTTTGTTTACTCCCCACCCCCTTGTTTACTATCAAATTGGTTCCGACTGGCATAGCAGAAGATTGCCCCTCCTTCTCCAGTGCAGGATCTGGTGGATTCGAACCGCATGCCTTTGGGATTGGAGCTCAGTTTCTTGCCACTAGGCCACCAGAACTCACCTCTGACAAAGTCTTTTATGATTCTGTGTAGCTGGTGGGAAAGCTTTCTGGCTGTGACACTTTCCTCTCCAGAGAGTAGTGGTCATTTGTCCGTGCGTGAGGGAGTCCTCGTGGTCCCACACAACTGGCAGGAACATTTGCCTGCCTGTGTCACTCCATTCTCCAGGGAAGGCGAGGACCCTCATTTAGTCTTGTATCTTTAGAAGGTATAGGATTTTTAGTGATGGCATAGAATAAGTGAACAGCTCATATTTGTTGTTAAATGCCATAGAGTTATAGGTGCCTCATAGCGACCCTAGGAATGAAAGACCTGAACACTTGTATAATTTTCATCATTTCTCCAAGCTCATAGAGTTTCTGGAGGCAAGCTATTTCAGAAGTGGATGCCACTCCTACTTCCAAGTTTGTTTTAATGGGGGAGCTCCACCAAACACTGTCCATTATCACATTTGACACATCAGTGTCATAGTGTTCAGCATCACAGCAACCATTAATTACCTCTGTAAGGCAAATGGACAGACCAGTGCTATACCACTTAGAAGAATGTTTGACTAAAAACGATTAAAACCAGGCCTGAGAGATGCAGATTAAAATCACCCATCTTTGGCTTGGTAGCATCACTTTCTGTCCACTAGGGCAACAACTCTCTCTATGTTGTTGTTTTTAAGTGCATCACAGCAACCATGAGTTATCTCTGTACAGTAAATGGACAGACAGTGCTATACTGCCTAGAAGAATTCTTGACCAAAAACCAACTGAGTTTAAGAACCAAAGCATGGTTCAAACTCTATGAGCTCTGTCATTCCACATTCCAATCATGCAATCCCATTAGCTCTCACCAGCTCAAAAGCCCATCTGGGAGCATCCACTGCTTCCCCAATCTCCTCCCATTCTGATATCAAATGTTTCCTCATAGAGTCCAACTTCTTGAATGATTTGTCCAGTGTATAGATTGAATACACATGGAAAAGAACATATATACAAAAGATGAACAAAAGGCCTGAAGCCCTTCTATAACTATCATCACTTCTCCAAGACTTTTCAGAGGCATGTGGTTTAGGAAGTGGCTACCATTCCTGTTTCCAAATCTGAATCAGTCTGGGAGCTCCAACAAACACTGCCCATGATGGGTAGCCAACTATGGTGTTTGACACACGTATGGCCCAGTTGTCCATCATCACAGCAACTCTATGTTATTTCAGTAGAGCAAGTAGACAGACCTCTGCTATACCACTCATCCAAACAGTTCATATTAAATGAATAAATAATATAAAGGCCCGTATTGTCCAGTGTCTAGGTCATGTAAGAACATCTGATTCCTCCAAAGCTTTATTGACTACATCCACCAGCAGTTACTCTTTCAAAGTTAGTATGAAACACTTTTTTAGTGGGAAAGAAACAATTATGTAGGGTAGACAGCTCTCCTAGTTTTCCCATTGACATATTTCAGCTAACAGATGCCGTCCTGGATGTGCTCACGAAGTTGTGCCAAGAAATCTGGAGAACAACCACTTGGCCAACTGACTGGAAGAGATCTATATTTGTT
>NW_006399807.1:15699389-15712066 GCF_000299155.1 Elephantulus edwardii | reverse complement strand
ATTGATTCAGTGACTGGGATAATTGGGATGGGAGTGTCGGAGACAGTGCAATTGGCACAGGACAGAGCAGAGTTTAGGGCTGTTGTACATAAGTTCGCTATGAGTCGCAAGCGACTCAACGGCATGTAACAACAACAACAACAACAACAACCACCACCACCACCATCCTTGAGCTCTGGTGGCCAAATGGTGAAGAGTTATATACTGCCAGCCCAAAGGAGGCCAGTTTGAATCTACTGGTTGCTCTGAGGGGAAAAATGAGCAATCTCCTTCCATGCAATTGATAATCTTGGGAAAACATGCTGGAGGAACAGCTCCTTTCTGACTCCCCAGCACATAGTAACAACATCTTGAAATCTCTGAGTTCTGGGTGAACCGTTGCAGATAGTGACTCTTAAAATTGTAATACAGTATACACGCCTTTATGGTGTTACCACTGTCCCGTGGAACATTTAGATTTGTGCTAGTAATTATTTAAGAAGTCAAACTCTTTGTACCCCTCAAACTCAAAATTCATTGCCTTCAAATGGGAACTGTAAATTGCCTGGGAAGAGATTGCTATGTTTCTCCCAACAGAAGAGATTGACATCAGAGAGTCATAACCTTTGCATTGGTAGTGCAGCTCTCTATATGTAGCCCTAAGCATGCTTAAAGGTTTTTACTACTTAAAAGTAAATTTTATTTCTAAGTGCACATGACAGAAAGTTGTTGTTGTTGTTATGTGCCATCCAGCTGCCTGCGGCTTATAGCGACTCTATGTACAACAAATTAAGATGCATTGATAATATTGGGCAAAATATTGGGCAAAAAATGAAATGCAAAAGTTGGGAACAGGGAAGAAGGATCAGTAGCTGGAAAACACAGGCTCGGTGAGAGAAATGAGGCTGGAGATAGAATGATAGAGTTCTGCACATTCAATGGTTAATCATTGCAAATACCTTTTATAAGAAACAGAAATGCAGGTTGTATACATGGATTTCACCTGAAGGTATGCATAACAATCAAATTGATTACATTTGTGGAAAGACTTACTGGAGAAGCTCATTATCAGCAGTGAAAACCAGGTGGGGCTGACCACCATCTACTCATATGCAAGTTCAAGCTGAAGTTGAGGAAAATTAAATCAAGTCCTCGGGAACCAAAATTCGAACTTAAGTTTGTCCCACTTGAATTTCTAAACAATCTCAGGGATAGGTTTGAGGCCTTGAGCACTATTGAGCATAGACCAAATAAACTCTGGGAGGATATCAAGAAAATCGTCCATGAAGAATGCAAAAGATCATTACAAAGGCTAAAAAAGAAGAAAGGACCAAGATGGATGTCAGATGAGACTCTGAGTATTGTGTTAGAGTGCCGAGAGGCCAAAGCTAAAGGAAGAAACCAAGAAATCAAAGAGCTGAACAAAAAATTTCAAAAAGCAGCCCTGGACGACAAAGCAAGATACTATAATGAAATGTGCAGAGCCCTGGCTTCAGAAAATCAAAAGGGCCTAACTCGCTCAACGTTTCTTAAGCTGAAGGAGTTGAAAAAACAAATTCAAGCCACAGGTGGCAATACTTAAGTATACTTTGGGTAGAATGTTAATAGATCTAGGAAGTATCAAAAGAAGATTGAAGGAGTACACAGTCACTGTATTAGAAGGAATTGGCTGACACAGAAAAATTTAATGAATAACATATGAGCAAGAGCCTATGGTGAATAAGGAGGAAGTTCTAGTTGCTCTGAAGGAATTGGCAAAAAACAATGCTCCAGAAGTTGACAGCATACCAATTGATTTATTTCAATAAACAGATGCTGCCCTGGATGTGCTCACTAAGTTGTGCCAAGAAATCTGGAGGACCGCAAGCTGGCCAGCTGACTGGAAAAGATCTATATATGTTCCCATTCCAAAGAAAGGTGACCCATCAGAGTGTGGAAATTATTGAACAATATCATTAATATCACATGCAAGTGAGATTCTTTTGAATATTATCCAAAAACATTTGGAACTATATGTCAACAGAGAACTTCTAGATGTGCAGGCTGGATTTAGAAGAGGTAGTGGTACTAGGGATAGTATAACTAATATTAGATGGATCTTGGAAGAAAGCAGAGAATACCAGAAGAATGTCTATCTGTGCTTCATTGACTATGCAAAGGCTTTTGACTGTGTGCATCACAACAAGCTATGGCTGACTCTGAGAAGAATGGGAATCCCAGAACATTTTATTGTGCTAATGCGAAACCTATACTTGGACCAAGAGGCAGTCGTCAGAACAGAGCAAGGAGACACTACATGGTTCAAAATCAAGAAGGGGGTTCGTCAGGGATATATTCTGTCTCCATACCTTTTCAATCTGTATGCAGAACAGATCATCCAAGACGCTAGGCTGTACGAGGAGGAATGTGGCATCAGGATTGGTGGAAGAGTTTCAACAACCTGAGTTATGCAGATGACAACCCTGCGTGCGGAAACTGAGGGGGACCTGAAGTGCTTGTAAGGTCAAGGACTGCAGCCTCCAGTATGGGTTGAGGCTCAACGTCAGGAAAACAAAGATTCTCACCACTGGGTCAATTGACAGTATCAGTATGGATGGTGAAGAGATTGAGACAATTAACAGTTTTAGTTTGCTTGGCTTCACAGTCAACACTCTTGGTAGCAGCAGCCAGGAAATCAAGAGACGAATTGCACTGGGAAAGTCAGCTGTGAGGGACATCTCAAGAGTACTGAAGAGCAACGAAGTCAGGCCAGAGACTAAGATGAGTCCGATCCAGGCTATAGTCTTCACAATTATGTGCTATGCATCAGAGAGTTGGACAGTGAATAGGGATGATAGAAGGAGAATTGATGCCTTTGAGCTGTGGTGCTGGAAAAGAGTGTTGAATATACCATGGACCGCTAGGAGAACAAACAGGTTTTTCCTGGAGAGGGTGAAGCCAGAATGCTCCTTGGAATCAAGGATTCTGAAGTTTTGTCTGACATACTTTGAGTATGTTGAGGATGTGATGTTTGGGAGAGTGGAGGGACAGCGCAGTAGAGGAAGACCCTTGATGAAATGGATCGATTCTGTGACTGGAGTGGTAGGAATGAGTGTGTTTGAGATGACAAGGTTGGCACAGGATAGAACGGAATTTAGGGCTGTTGTACATAGGGTCGCTATGAGTCACAAGCGACTCGATGGCACATAACAACAACAACAACAACATGTACAACAAATAGCAGCAGCCTGTTCTATCCTGTACCAATCTCACTGTCTCTGGCACACCTATACCCATTACTTCAGTCACTGAATCACTGAAGGTCTTCCTTTCCTGCACTGTCCCTTCACCCTCCCAAGCATGAAGACCCTCTCCAAGGACTGGTCCCTCCTTGCAACATGTCCAAAGTTTGTCAGACCAAGCTTCAGAATCCTTTTGTCCAAGGAGCAGCCTGGTTTCACCCTCTCCAGGACAAACCTCTTTGTTCTCTTAGCAGTTCATGGTATAGTCAATACTCTTCTCCAACACCACAGTTTATGGAATAAATTACATTATAAAAAATGCTATGTGTTTCCTTAATGTAAAGATTTTATTTTGGGTAAGTATAATTTTTAGTTTTACATGTATCGTTTGAACCTTTATTATGCTATTCTAGACATATTTACAAAAATAAGCTTACAGAAATAAACAATGTTATTTTTTTTTAATTTAGGTTGTTTATTTTTCATTTCAATGAACATCTACAGAGATTTTGGAATTCCATTCATTCATTGTTGCACCCTTCTCCCGCGTTTGCTCCTCTCCTTGAAAAGCAAAAGAAAAACTCCCTCATTGGTACACAATCTCCCCCACACCTCCCCAAACCCCACCCCCTGCAACGTTATTTTTGAGATGTGTATTTTTTAAAAAATCTACTGTGTAAATTATTTTATTATTAAGCATTTTCCATAGTTTGCTTTAATAAGATTTCTATAGCATTTTGCTCTGTATAATGAAGTATAAGTGAATATGAAAGATAATGAGTTATCATTTCAGACTGTTTATTATTCCTAAGAATTTGGTAATAACCTTAACTAATGTGGCTAAGAATGTACTTAAATATATTTAAATTCTAAACAGCCTAGACTCGGGAAAAGATTTCTATTACAGGAGAGAAATTAGGACATTGAAGTTGTAATGTAAGAATGAATTACATTTGGGACCTGGGAGGAAAATATATTTTATTATTTTTTCTATTTTATCATCATTTTTATCTATAGTGAGAGTCAGATATATAAGAAATATTTTTGGTTGGCTCCAAACAATAGAAATAAATCTGAGTAACTTAAGCAACAAGGCAATTAAATAGAGGATATCATGTAGACGTGATGGACGGATAGAGAATCATGTTTATGAATACTAGTTGTCTTAGTGTTGCTGCCCAAATATCTTCCCAACAGATTTTCAATTATTTTAGTCACAAATCTTAATGGACAAAATCTGGGGAAAGAAAAATTTCATTGTTTTGACTTGTGTCTTAAGTCCACACCTTGACCTGAAGTTGTGTTTAAGTGTATTTGTGTCTGACAGAGAGAAATGGGGGAGGAGGAGGTCAAGAATATGAATGAATGAACAATGTGGTGACAAAGGAACCTTGTCTAGACTATACACAGCAGACATAATTTTTTCCCTAAGGGAAATTAGGAATGTTAACAGGAAGAAGAAAACAATATGTTGGGCAGTCAAAGTACTCAATAATTGTCACATTAGAGGGCATGTACCCTTAAACAAACATTTCCCAAATAGACAAAATGTTCATGCAGTTAGGATAGTTTTCCAGAAAGGGAACTAATATTTTCTTAATAAAAGATGACTATATATTTACTGCCCAACAATGACTCATTTATCTAGTCAAGGTGCATTATCTGAAAGTGGAATCTATCCATCATGTCCTGTTTGGTATTGAAAAGAACACAGAGTATATCATAATGAAGATTACATTTTAATAGATAAAAAAAGAAAAAAAAACCACACCCTAAACTAAGTAGTTGAGTCAATTCCACTAATGGTGACCCATCTTTTCAGAGTGGAATTGTTCCTTCACACAGCTTTCCCAAAAATAATGTATTTTTCCAATGATTGCTGCCTCCAAGATGACCAGACAATATGAGACAAAGTTTCATCACCCCTGCCTCCAAGGAGCCCTACGGTTATACATCCTGAAAGACAGATTTGTTGGGTCTTTTTTTGTAGTTCATAATATATTCTGTACTTTTTGTCAACACCACAATTCAAAGGCATAATTATTCTTCTTTACTCTTCCTTATTTTTTGTACAACATTAGATGCATATGAAGTAATTGAAAATACCATTGCTTGGATCAGGTGTATCTTATTGCTCTTTAGCACTTTAGAAATGTCCTTGATAGTAGATACTCTCAATAACACGTCCTTTGACTACTTTATTAGCTAAGCTTAATTATTGTTTGGTTTTATAGATTTCAGGGAATATATATGTATTTTTTTTAAGGTTTAAAAATTTTATCAGGGTCAGTAATTTCAGGGATTCATCCATTCTCTATGGCTCCAGACAGTCTGGAGTCCAAGTAAATTTGGAATCAATTCTGCATTTTCTACCTTTTGATCAGGTTTCATCTATAGAATCTTTGCTCTAAATGTTCAGTGATGACAGCTGGGAATCATTCAGTTCTGATGTCAGACAAAAAGGTAGTTGTTCATGGAAGCAATTAGTGCCATATTCAGTGTCCTCCTCCCATTGGGGATTTTCTTTCCTCTTTCTGCTCCAGATTAAGAATTTAAAATCTCTGCTATTTCCTGGGGAACTCTAGGGTCCCATAGGATGTAAATCAGTTGGCATACATAGTCCACAAAACCAACATATTTTTTAGTTCTGCTCTGATGAATATTAACTAGGGTCTTAACAATTTGCAAGCAGCTATCTAAGCTGCACAAATATTGGTATCACCTTGTCCAGAGAAAAGACATAAGAAAATGAAAGACATACAGACCTGATTAATCTAAACTCATAAACTCAAATCTCACCCTCCATGACACTGAAATCAGAAGAACTAGATGGTGCCTGACCAATCTGAAAGAAGTCATAGTAGAGGGTTCTGGGTAAGGCGGGAGAAAAATGTGGAACAAAATTGAAAATCATTAAAATGTCTAGGTTTACAGTTCTTATAGAGATTGACAGAGCCCTGCACAATTTCCCTTAGTCATCCTTGAGCCTGGAACTGAACTCTCTCCTCTGGGTCACCTTTTAACCAAACAATAGACATGCTTGTTGAGTGATCAATGATACCAGGGAAACACTCATTCCTTAGAACAATAAGCCACACACAATCCAAAGGGCAGAATTGATAAAGCTCAGAAGACAGGAAAATAGAAAGATGAATGCCCACAATAAACACACAAAACAATTGTGAAGAGTGCTGTTACAATGTAGGGGTTGTAGTAAATGTTGTATAACATAATACATAATAATAATTATTATAAATAATATAATAACTATTGAAAGAAAAATAAGTTTGTTCTCTAAATTTTCACTCAAATCACTATTAAATTTTAAGAAAACAAAATAAAACCAAATGAAAAAAAATCCCAGGTACTACACAGAATACTTTGAACAGAATTATTAAAAACAGTAAATATTGACAGGACTGACAGGCCTCAGCTCCCAGTTGGAAACAAAGGAGGATGCTTCAACGTATTAGATCCTCCCAGAAGAGCTGTGGGTGAGCATTA
Source organism: Elephantulus edwardii (assembly GCF_000299155.1). Lineage (NCBI taxonomy): Eukaryota > Metazoa > Chordata > Mammalia > Macroscelidea > Macroscelididae > Elephantulus > Elephantulus edwardii. Next base: position 15,705,362 of record NW_006399807.1, on the reverse strand, counting down.
ACATTACTGGTAAGTATATTTGTTTTCTCCTGGACACAAGAGCCTACTATTTGGTTTTAAAAGCCTTCTGAGGTCCCAACTCTTCTCACTATTTCTTAGTTGTTGGAATTGGTGGAAAACCTTATAAGCAGTTCCTTACTTCACCTGTGCCTTGCATTTTGACTTCCGAGTTGTAAAACAACCCAGTGGTAGATGGAATTTGGTCCAGGACTTAAGAACAATAAATGACATAGTTGAGCCTCTTGTGCTTCCTAACCTTTATACTATAACAGACAAAGTGCTGGTCAATAGGCCTTTTATTGTAAGAACTACTTTCCCTCTGTAACTTGATTTGTGCCACTATTAGAGTCTCTACTCAGAATATTATTGCTTTTCAATTTTTGACTCATGCACTTTTAACTTGTTAGTTAAATTTGTATCTTCTAGGCTGCAACACTTCATGATACATCTTCAAGGATATGAACATGTACAGCTAAGCACAATTGATAACAGTGCACCTAAATTCCAAAATCAATCTCCATAATAGTCTATGTGTTTCCTACTGCCAAGGGGGCCCTTTAGAGTAGTGAGAGAAGACATTCACCCTGAAACCCACAGCGTCCCTTTTCAGCAGGAAGTAGCTAAGAGAATATGCCATCCCCTTTTCCTTATGAATTAGGGTGAAGTCTCTCTCAGGGAGGAGTGATAGGGAATGGCAAAGGACACACTGACAAAGCAGATTAATCAGAACTGGCTTTGACAAGCACTGTGGCAATTGGACAATTAAAACAGACTTTCAAGGTGGGGGAAGAAGAACGAATTAGGGAGGAGGGTAGAGAAAATAGTGCAACAATGAATGAATAAACCCAAAATCTCTGTAAATGTTCATTAAAATTAATAAAATTTAATAATTAAAAACAACAACAAAAAAACCAACCAGTAAGTATCGTTATGTGCTGTCGAGTTGTCTGTGACTCATAGTGACTCTTTGTACAACAGCTCTGAAGCCTGCCCTTTCCTGAACCTGTCTTAAGCTATAACTATTAAGAGCCTCTATGTCTTCTCCATCTATCATGGTGCTGCCAAAACACAGAATTAGGCCAAGTAATTAAGATGTGCCATGAAACTGTAATCCTAAACTTCCAACCCAAGGACTAAATCAAGTGTTTGATTGCTACTTTTTTTTGTTGTTGTTAGTTGTGGTAAATAGATCTATTGCAATCCTTTTGTCAATTATTTTTTTTTTTTGAGTTGCACAAACTGCAATTATACTCCTAGTGAATGTGATTTTCCCAAATAACCATCCTTTCCTTCCTCTCTTCCTCCTGCTACAGATAATCACTAATAAACTTTGATCTTTCTTCATTTACCTGTTTTTGTCTTTTTATATGAGCGAGGCCATACAACATGTATTTTTTTTCTTATTAACTTATTTAACTACTTTAATGCCTTCAAGCTCCACCTGTATTGTGGCATTTATAAATACTTCATTTTTCTTATTGGCTTATTGTTCCATTGTATGTATGTACGCTTTGTTTACTCAGTCATCGTAGATGGGCTTTTAGATTGTTTCCACCTGTTGGCTATCGTAAATATTACTGCAGTGAACATTGTTTACATGTCTCTTTTCTGAGACTCTGTTTACAAGTGTTTGGTGAAAGTTTTGGAATAGAATTTCCTAGTCCGCAATCAACTACCATAAATATGATTTCCAGTTCTTGTCCCCACTCTGTATTTAGTTTCTGATGATAGGTTGTGTTTATAAATCTTAACTAGAGGAGATTTCCTCATCTTTTTCCCGCTGAGAAACTGGTGGATTTGACCCTCCAGATTTTTTATTAGTACCTCAGAATGATATCTAATATGCTACCAGAGATCTTGGAACATACGGTAGTTCTATTTTAATTTTTGAAGAACCACGACATTTCTTTTCACAATGAAAAGCTGTACAATTTTGTATTCCCTCCAATAGTGAATAACCAAATCAAACTCCAAACTCCCCACTTGCTAACCAACATTTGTTATTTTCTGTAGATGCATTTTTAAATTATTTGTAAAAAGAAAAGTGGTGAAACGGTATCTCGTTTGTTTATTTGTATCTCTTTAACAACTAATTAGGGACCTCTGGTGACATAGTACATACTAAGTTTCTAAATTCTTGAGGCCACAGCTCTCTGGTGGTTCAGATCCATTAGCTGCTTTTGGGGAGAAAGCTTGACCATCTTTTCCTATGTGATTTACAGGCTTTGAAAGCCCACTAGATGGTCACCTATGAGTTAATTCCATCTCGACAACAATGAATTTGTTGAGTTTTTTTTTTTAAAGTAATGAGTAATTAAAGAGCCTTGGTATCACAGTGGTTAAAGTGCTCAGCTGCTAACCAGGTGAGTAGTTGAACCCTCCAACCACTCCAAAGAATAAAGACATGACTGTCTGCTTTCATAAATACGTACAGCTTTGGAAACCCTGCTTTGACCTATGTGGAATTGACTTGATAGTGATAAGGTATTGGATGGAAGTGTAGTGTATAATATGTTGAATTGTTGTTAACTGCAAAATTAGAGTTTCAAGTTCATTAAGCTCTATGCAGCAATAGGTAGTCTCATCCTGCAAAGACTTATAGCTTTTGAAAACGATATCTTCTGTGATTAAATGTCTATTTAAGACTTTTCCTCATTTTTAAATTGTGTTCTTCTTTGTGGTATTAGTTTTCAAAGATATTCCTCTCTCCCTCTTCCTCTCCCTTATCTATCTATCTATCTATCTATCTATCTATCTATCTATCTATCTATCTATCTATCTTCCATCCATCCATTATGTATCCATCCATTATCTATCTATCTATCTATCTATCTATCTATCTATCTATCTATCTATCTATCTATCTATCATCTATCTATATCTATCTTCTTACCAAATACTCAACTTTCAAAGATATTGTCTTAGTTAGTAGCTTGTCTTCACAGTTTTAGTGAAGTCTTTTGAGCAATAAAAATTTTAAACTTTTATTTAGCATTTTGTGTTTGTACTTATAGAACTCACTGTTAAAAGCTTGGGTCCAACAGAGTTACCCCTGTATAGTCTAGAGAGGTGCTCCGCTAAACCATAGGAGGTACCTCTCTGTACTTTCAGATCCACCAAATTTTTATTTTATACTGATTTATTTACATAGTTCATATACATTGTTTTTCACACTGGATATTTAATATTTCTTTCACTCCCCCACCTGTCAAATTGTGTGACCCTATGAGTAAAATCTCCCCCAACCCTGCCCATCATTACCCTTTGCTCCTCCCATCCCTCTTGGATCCTCATACTCCTGTAATAATGGGTACTTGTACTCTTATGGGACTGAGTTAGTTCATGTAACATATTGCTCACCAGTTCCTCCTAAATTAGGTTATGATTTAAAAAATCATTACTCTTGTGTGCTGTGTAGAATTCCATTGTGTGAATGTACCATAACTTGATTGATTGTGGTTGGACATTTTTGTCTTTTTTCATGTTCTTGCAATGGTAAATAAAGCTACTATGAACATTTGTGTGCAAATCTCTGTTTGTGCCTCAGTTCTTATTTTCTCAGGGTATATTCAAGGAATGGAATAGCTGTCATATGGAATTTCTATGTTCAACTTTTTTTTTCTATAATTATATTTTATTAATTTTCATAAACATTTACAGAGATTTTGGGCTTCCACTCATTCATTGTTGCACTATTCTCTCTACCCTCCTCCCAGTTTGTTCTTGTCCAAATGCCACAGTGCTTGTCAAAGCCAGTTCTGATTAATCTTCTTTGTCAGTGTGTCCTTTGCCATTCCCTATCACTCCTCCCTGAGAGAGACTTCACCCTGAGTCATAAGGAAAAGGGGATGGCGTATTCTCTTAGCTACTTCCTGCTGAAAAGGGACGCTGTGGGTTTCAGGGTGAAGATCTTCTCTCACTACTCTAAAGGGCCCCTTTGGCAGTAGGAAACACATAGACTATTATGGAGATTGATTTTGGAATTTAGATGCACTCTTATTGATTGTGCTTGGCCGTACATGTTCATATCCTTGAAGATGTATCATGGGGGTGTTGCAACCTAGAAGACACAAATTTGACTAACAAGTTATAAGTACATGAGTCAAAAATTATGGAAAAGTAAAAGAAAAGATTCTTTCATTGTTTTACAAACCCTCCCCCAGGTCCCCTCCACCATGTAGCCCTCGCTCTAGTCTCCTGTGATGACAGAAATACCTAGTTATATATCTCTTTTAAACAGTTTTCTCCCTCCTCTGTTTCAGTGCAGTATACATTATTGAACCCATCTTACTCAGTCTCTCCCCAACCCCAAGGACAGTCCCATTCTACAACAGTGGCATCATGTAATATTTGTCCTTTTGTGACTGGGATATTTCACTCAGCATAATGTTCTCCAGAGTCAACCATTTTGAATAATATTGCATGAGTTCCTTGTTTTTTAATGCAGCATAGTATTCCATTGTGCGAATATACCACAGCTTCTCTAGCCATTCGTTTGTTGATGGGTATGTTCAGCTTTTTAGGAAATACCAAACTGCCTTCCAAAGTGCTTGTACTATTTTACAATCCCACCAACAATGTATAAGAAATCATATCTCAGCAAATCCTCTCCAACATTTAGTACATGCTGTCCTGTTAAACTTTGCCACTGCTACTGGAATGAGGTGATATCTTATTGTGGTTTTGACTTGCATCTCTTTTGGTGCCAGTGATTTTGAGCATTTCTTCATGTGTCTGTTTGCCATCCAAATTCTTCGGTATTTTATTCTCTCAGATGTTATTATCTCATTTTTGATGCATAGAAACAGAACAATTTTTTTTGTTGTTAATCTTGTACTCTGAAGTCTTGTTAAATTTCATTATTAGGTCTGAAAGTTTCTTGTGGATTATCTGTAATTCTTCATCTGTAGTCTGTCTTGGCGAAAGTACAATCAGGGTGGTCTGTACAAGCAAGGATGGTGAAACTTCTTATCACTTACTTTGAGCATATTGTCTGGTGGGTCAGTCCTTGGGAAAAGACATCATCTTGTGCTGGGAAAGTGGAGGGTCTGGGAAGGACAGGAAGAACCTCAACAAAGTAGATTGGCAGAGTGACTATAACAATGAGGTCAAGCATTTTGGAGATATTAAGGTATAGATTAGGGCAAGGTTCATATCTGTTGTTCATACATGTAGTGATATGTAGTAGTGGACTCGATGGCACCTATCACCTATCACCACCACCACCACCACCATCATAGGATCATGTCATTGACAAATAGATATTGTACCTCTTCTTTTAAAAGTTGAATACTTTTTTTACCTCCATATTTTTATTGATATACATATAGTTATTCATATACATTGTGTTTAATTGATGTACATAGTAGGAGTTTGTGCATGTGTGTTTCACACTTCCCTTCATTGACCTTGTGTTTCATACAATCATTACCACAACTGTGTTTTATAAAATTAAGCATCATTGGACTATGCCCATCATTACCCTGTCTTTCAGGCCCCCATCAGATCTTCCCACTTCCTTTAGCCCTTTCCTTCCACTCACTAAATTGTGTGACCCTGTGATTTTCCTCCTACCCATCATCACCCTTCTGCTCCCATCCATTCCTCCCGTTGATCTCTATATAGATTTTACTAGTTATTCTCCTATTGTTACAATAATGGTCTTACACAATATTTGTCCAGGGGGAAGACTTTTAATTTCTTATGTTATTGCTCTGGCTATGTCTTTCAATACAACATTGAACAGAAATGGTGAGAGCAGGCACCTACCTACTTCCTGATTTCAAGGGGGACACTCTCAATTTTTCTTTATTAACTATAACGTTGGTTTTACAAAAACTCTTTTATGTTGCAATTTAAGTGAAAATGTCAAGAACTGCAGCCTACAATATGGATTGAGGCTCAATGTCAAGAAGACAAAGATTCTCACCACTGGACCAATTGGCAGCATCAGGATGGATGGTGAAGAGATTG
>NW_006399807.1:15682275-15696869 GCF_000299155.1 Elephantulus edwardii | reverse complement strand
GTGGATTGATTCAGTGACTGGGGTAATCGGGATGGGTGTGTCAGAGGCAATGAGATTGGCACAGGATAGAGCAGGGTTTAGGGCTGTTGTACAAAGGGTCGCTATGAGTCGCAAATGACTCGGCCGTACATAACAACAACAACAACAACAATATGACTCTTGTAATATACTATTGGATTCTGTTTCCTAGTATTTTGCTGAGGATTTTTTTAAAAAAATTATATTCGTAAGGAGAAGCTATTGTGTTGTAAAGCATTATATGTTGCAATGCTCCCTGAAAGGTCAGCTATTCAAGGCACCAGCAGCAAGCCAACAGAAAGTGGCGTAACTCCTACCATAAAGATTTACAGCCTCCCAAATCCAATGGAGGATCACTATTAGTTGGAATAAACTAGATGATAGTGAGTTAGGATTTGGATATTAAAAAGCCCTATGAGATTGTAGGGTTTTTTTGTGTGTGTGATATATCCAGTTTCAGTATCAAAGTTGTTTGCTCCATAGAATGAGTTAGAAAGTATTCTTTTAGTCTATGGTTTTTTTTTTAGAAAGCTTAAACAGAGTTGGTATCATTCTTCTCTAAATGCTCAGAATTCTCAAGTGAAACTTCCTAGTTTCAAATTGTGGTTTTCTGGTATTTTTTTTTTTAAGAAGAAATAGTTGGAAATGTTTTGATCATAGATTCAGTTTTTTTTTGGTTGTTAATCTGTTGTAAAAAGAGCAAGGGCAGCATGGAGATGACTGAATCTGACTTCTATTAATTTTACAAAAGGGAACTGTCCCAATAATGGCAAAAAGCCACACTGCAATCCAGAAAGCACATGGTTAGAGTCCAGCAGTTGCCCTGCAGAAGAAGGATGGAAAATATCTTTTGTGGAATTAATCTGCCTCTGAAAACATGCCAGAGGGTTGGCTGTAGGCCAGTTCAATAGTGCACAACAACAACAACAACTACAATTCCTATAAAGTCAGAATGGTCTTTCACACTCATGCACCTACCTCTACTGATTCCAATACCAATATTACTGCTCTACTGGGTCTGAAATTTGTTACATTGACCACAGAGACTTCACAGAATCATACTTATGGTCATAGGGTTTATTGTAGACATTAATAGGCTATAATTCAGGTTGGCAGAAGGATGCAATAATTTAGTCCTCTAGCTACTCAAGTGTGGTTGCAGGCTCTTTGACCTTCAGCATCATGGCTTGAGTCAGTGTTAGAAAATTCCCTTAGTCGTTCCACTTATGGCCTCCTCCCTCAGTCCTTTGGCAAGTTTGGTTGCAGGGCCCTGTCTCTGTTTCTGAGGGGAAGCAGTCTGAAGTCAGTTTTGTCTCATATCGGTCTTTGGTTCTCTTTTGAGGCCACTATTGCTGTTGTGTAGATCCTAGTCTAGGCTGGTGCATAAGAATCTCTGGTCCTAAAGAATGTGCACTGCTTCCTCTTTCCGTTGGTGGTGCTGCTGAAACTGCTTTATTAAACCTAGTGGGATGGTGAGACTAGCCAATCCCCTTGTGGATGGATAAACACATCCTATTTTTATGATCACATCCATCTGTGTGAGTAAGTAAAAGATAATCGATGACTAAGAAAGTTATTTTGAACAAGAAATCCTTGACATTACACATGTCCTTTGAGATTTTTTTCTATTTCCTCTTGTGTCAAATTGTGTGTGATGAAATGTCAAAGGAATTCAGTTTGTTGCCATGCAGTTACTGTTCATATCACTGTCACAATTCTCTTTCTTTCTGTTGGCTCAGTTATAGTATTTCCTTTTCAGTTTCTTATGTTGGTTATTTGGATATTTCCCCTTTTCTTTATTTGCAAGTCTAGCTAAATGATTTTCCAATTTTATTTGTCTTTTAAAAGAATGAACTTCTGATTTAATTGTTGTTGTTATATGCCATCAAGTCACCTGCGACTCATAGAGACCCTATGTACAGTAGCTCTGAATCCTGCCCTGTCCTGAGCCAATCTCACTGACTCTGATACACCTATATCCATTGCTGTAGTTACTGTATCAATTCATGTCATTTGGAGTCACCCTCTCCTGCACTGTCCATCCACTCTTCCGAGCATGATGTCCTGCCACATGCCCAAAGTGTGCGAGATGAAGCTTCAAAATCCTAGCCTCCAAAGAGAAACTTGGTTTCACTCTCTCCAAAACAGACCTATTTGTTTTCTTGGTGGTCATGGTATGTTCAAGGCTCTTTTCCAGAACCACAACTCTAAGAGATCAATTCTTCTATCAACCTTAGTCATTATCCAGCTTTTTGATGCATCGCAAGTAATTGTGAAGACCATGGACTGGGTCACGTACACCTTAGTCTCTAGACTGACATTGTTGCTTCTCAGTACTCTGGAAAGGTCCCTGACAGCAGATTTACCTAATTAACTCTATTATTTTTCTATTTTATTTATTTCTATTCTGGACTTTATTATTTCTTTTCTTCTGGTTGGTTTAGGTTTAGTTTCCTCTCCCATTTCTCATGTGCAGCTCCTGGAGATGATGAGGTAAACTGTTGAGATAAGATCTATCTTATTTTCCCCCTCCGTGTATGTACAATTTTTTGAATACTGCCTTTGAGGCATCCTATACGTTTCAGTATTTTTGCTTTTATTTTCACCTGATTGTAATTTCTCTTGATATTTTCTTTGACCCATTGGTAGTTTAGTAAGTTGTCATTTAATTTTCAACCTCCTTATACCACACCATTGCAAAAGTAACCAACTAAGCAACCAGAACTTGCAGTTGGTAAATCAAAAGATGAATCACATTAGGCAAATCTGCTGTCAGGGATCTCTCCAGAGTGCTGGAGAGCAAGGATATCAGTCTAGAGTCCAAGGTGTGTCTGATCCAGGTTATGGTCTTCACAATTACTTGCTAATTCATCAGAGATCTGGACGGTTAATATGATGACAGAAGAATTGATGCATTTGAGTTCTTCAGTTCCTTGAGCTTAAGAAATGCTGAGCGAGTTCGGCCCTTTTGATTTTCTGACTCCAGCTCCTTGCACATTTCATTGTAATATTTTACTTTGTCTTCCTGTGCTGCCTTTAGAAATCTTCTGTTTAGCTCTTTAATATCTTGAATTCTTCCCTCTCCTTTGGTTTCTGCACTCTAGTACAATATTTAGAGTTTCTTCTGACATCTATTCTGGTCTTTTCTTCCTCCTCTGTCTTTGTAATGACCTTTTGCCTTCTTCCTGGTTGGTACTTAGAGAAAATATTTTGTATAATTTCAAGATTTTAAAAAGAGAAATAAGTATGATGGTATGAAGCAGGAAAAAAATTGTTGGCATAATCAAGGACCTAGATAAAGTGTAGTCAAGCTGGAGCATTAAATAGATGGCTAGAGAATTTAGGACTTTATACATCATTTTATGGAGTCTGAAACATACTTTTAGTGGCCAGGAAGTAACTGATGAGTTTTGAGCAAGAAAGTATATATTTTATGGCAACTGAAAGGAGAATAGATTACAAATGACATTGGTAGAAAAAGGGCAACCACTTAATTAATTCAAATGAAAGATGAGTCAGGGGCAAATAATAAATATTTGTGCAAGTATTAAAATAGTCTATTTCCAGATACATTATGAAGTCAACAAATCTTGCTGATGATGAATTGAATGTAAATCAAGGATGAGTTAAAACACAGATAACAGCAAAGTTTTGGGCTTCAGTAACAAACAAACTAAGGAAAAAAGAATTGGGAGTGATTGTAGGAAAGGAGAGTTTTGGACATAGAAGACAGATCTATTTTGGCCATGCTATTTTTGAGATCCAGCTGGATTCAGAAGAGGCTGTGGAATGTGTGACATCATTGCTGATGTGAGGTAAATCTTGGCTAAAAGCTGAGAATATCAGAAGGATATCTATGTTTTATTGACTATACAAAGTTATTTGACTTAATAAATTATGTATAATTTTGGGAAGAATGAGAACGACAGAATATTTTGTTTTGTTGGTGTAGGTCCTGTATACAAACTAAGAAGCAGCCATTAGAACAGAACAAAGGGAATGGCACACTTTAAAGTCAGGAAAGGTAGAGTTGCAACATTTTTTTCTATACCTATTCCATTTGTAAGGGGAGCTCTGGTGGCCCAGTAGGTAAGGAGCTGCACTGCCAAGCTAAACACAGGTGGTTCAAATTCACCAGGTGTTCTATGGGGAAAAGATAGACATTCTTCTACTGTGCAATTTACAACCTCTGAAAACCTGCTGAGGGTCACTGTGAGTCAGTTCTGATTTAATAAAGCTGGCTGCATACCCGCAGCAGCAGCAGCACCACCACCACCACCATTCAGTCTATATGCTGAGTAATGATGGGAAAACAGGACTATATAAAGAAGAAAGTGTCATAAGGTTGGAGGAAAACACAGCAAGAATCTGTATTATGCAGATGATAAGCCCTTATTTGCTGTATGTGAAGAGGTCTTGAACCATTTACTGAAGAAGGGCAAAGACTTCAGTCTTCAGTTTGGATTACACTTTACCAACTAGAACAATAAGCATCATGATAATTGGAGAAAATATTAAAGTTGTCAAGGATTTAATTTTACTTGGTTCTACAATCAACATTCATGGGAGAAGCAGTCTAGAAATCAAAACATCTATTGCATTGGGAAGATCTGCTTCCAAAAACATTTTCAAAGTGCTGAAGAGCAAGGGTATCAGTGTAAAGACCAAGGTGTATCTGACCTTAGCCTTGGTATTTTCAGTCGCTACATATGGATGTGAAAGCTAGGCAATGAATAATAAAGACAAAAGAAGAATTGATAATTTGAATTGTGGTGGTGGCAAGCAGTATTGCATACCATGTATTGCCAAAAGAACAACCAAATGTGTTTTGGCAGAATTGTCACAATGTTGATTCTTAGAGGCAAGGATGGAGAGACTCCATCTTACATCCTTTAGGCATGCAACCAGAGGGACTTATCCTTGGAAAAAGACATTATGCTTGGGAAGGTAGAGTCATAGAAGGAGTAGAAGACATCCAAAGAAATAGATTGGCACAGTGACTGCTACAATGAGTTTAAATATAGAGAAGCTTGTATTTTACAGGCTAAGGCAGGGTTTTTATATGTTTTATAGAAGTCTGCTATGAGTAGAAGTCAATGTGAAAGTATCTAACAATGTGAACTCTTAGAGAAACATATTTTTTGGATGAAATACAACTTGATTACTTCTTTGGACAAGAGTATGGCAAGACTTCATTTCATGTACTTCGGGCCTATTATTAAGAGGGACCTCTGCTGCAAAAGAATATCATGTTTGGTAAGGTAGTGGGTCAGTAGAAATTAAAAGAAACCCTTAACGACATGGATTTGCACAAAAACTGCAACAATGGATTCAAATAAAGCAGCAATGGTAAGGATGACACTGTACTGGATAGCGTTTCATTCTATTGCACATGGGGTCGCTGTGAGTCAGAACTTAATTGAGGACACCTAACAACAATTGGACACCCAGGTAGATTCATTGAAGAGGCATCTGATATATGGATGTGAAATTCTAGGGAGAAATGGATCACTGTCTAGTTGGTAATTAATTGGTAATTACGCCTGAGTAAGGTTTTTAAGGAGAGAGTATAGATACACAGGAGAATGAGAACTAAGTGGTAGGGAAAGATAAAAGACAGCATAGAAGGAGTTGGGAAATGACTGTTAGAGTAGAAAGAAACGTGAAATAGGTATCTGGGAGAGAGAGAAAAGGAGTCACAGGTATGAAGTAAAATTGTTTTACAGGGCCCTCAGAACAGAGAAAGGAAACACTGCATGGTTCAAGATCAGGAAAAGAGTGTGTTAGGGATGTGTCCATCTCCATATCTTTTCAATCTGTTTGTGGAACAGATCATTCAGGAGGCTGGACTTTATGAGGAGGAATGTGGCATCAAGATTGGAGGAAGACTCATCAACAATCTGAGTTAGCAGACAACAAACCTTGCTTGCTGAAACTGAGGAAGATCTGAAGCGTTCGCTGCAGAAGGTCAAGAACTGTAGTCTTCAATATAGATTGAAACTCAATATCAAGAAGACAAAGACTCTCACCACTGGGCCAATTGGTTGCACCATAGTACATGGAGAAGAGATTGAAGTTGTTACCAAGTTCAGCTTGTTAACAACACATACAACACTCTTGGCATCTTGTCACCAGCAGTCAGGAAACCAAAAGATGAATTGCATTAGGGAAATCTGCTGCAGAGACCTCTCCTCGTGTTAAAGAACAATGATGTCAGTCTATAGACTAAAATGTACCTGATTCAGGCCATGGTCTTTGTAGTTGCTTGCTATGCATCAGAGAGACGGACAATGGACAATGACTAAGGATGATAGAAGAGTTGATGCCTTTGAGTTGTGGTGTTGGAGAAGAGCTTTGAACATACCATGGACCACCAGAGAATAAACAGGTCTGTCTTGGAGAGGGTGAAACCAAGTTTCTCCTTAGAGGCAAAATTTTGAACCTCTATGTCACATACATTAGTCATGTGGCCAGGAGGGACCAGTTCTCGGGGAAGGACATCATATTTGGAAAACTGGAGAGACACTGCAGAAGAGGAAGTCCTAGGATGAGATGGATTGACTCAGTAACTGGGGTAATGGGTTGTAGGTGTGTCAGATATAGTGAGATTGGCTCATGACAGGGTAAATTCAGAGCTGTTGTTATGAATAATAGGGTTGTTATGAGTGGCAGGCAACTCAATGGCTCATAACAACAACAAGGGCCCTATTAAGACTTGAAGCCATGGTTTTAAAGTTGAAATTAGTGAGTAACCCCTGCTTCTCTCTTATGGCTATTGAATGGGAACTGATAGCTTACCCTATATGGGGTTTCTAAGGCTATAAATTTCATGGGAGATGATTTCCCATCTTTCTCCCTTTGGTGGATAACCTTTGGATTAGCAGTGCAACACCCTGGACACTATGCCACCAGACTTCCTTGTGTGTTAATCTAAGCATGTTCAGTTGTTTGGGTATTTTACCAGGTGGGTGAAAATTTTACCAGAATTTGACTTTCCCCCACTTCATGTAGAACAAATAAAACAGAAGGGCAAATAAGCTGAAGATGTGGGCAAGGGGGTGCTTATAAAGATGGGCCACATGGTATAAACTAGGTAAGTAGAAAAGTAATTAAGTAGTGATAGTAAAAATGAGGGGGTTAATAAATTAGACTCTGAAGAGGTTGAAGTGGGATGGAGAAGATTGAACAGGGGTGGTATGAGAATGGGTTTATGGAAAGAAATATTTAAGAGCAGTGTCATTCTCTGCAATGATATGTGGGTGCCTGAGGTAAGGAGACAGGAAATGATCATTGGTAATAAAGAAGTCAAGAATCTGAGAGTCCTTGAGAGGAGGTCAAGGGTCTGAGAGGTTTTGGATGGCTAATATATTTGGATTGTTAAATCACCAAGATTGTTAATTGCAGTCATTCTAGAGAAGAACACAGAAAACCAGACACTTCAAATTTTCATAGAATGAAAGGGAATGACTGGGAGGTTGATGGATGATTATAAAATGAACCAGTAGTTGATGCTACAGTATAATGACATTTCTTTAAAAAGCTAAGGTTTTGTAAAAAGAGGGAAGGGAATGAGTTTTTAAATTAAAATGAAGAGCAGGAACTTTAAAATTTTTTATTTACTTAATTAGTTTTATATAGATTGTATTCTGTTCATGTACATTGTGGGTTATTTCCCCCTCGCTCATTTTCAATGATTTTACTAATAACTTCCTTTGTGAAAACATTAAGATACTTTATCCTCATGCCCTAATATCTTCCTTTTAGATAGCAAATTTCTGATTTGCCTGTCCCTATCAAACCAGTCCTCTGAGGGAATAAGCCTGGTCTTTTTGCTTAAGACCCCTCTGTTCAAATTGGTGACTTTGAGCATCTGCATCCACAAGCAATGTCCAGTTCAGAGCAAGCCATCATGCTGCAGCAGCAAACCTTAGCTCACAGCATGGATCATCCTTTCTTCATCTGGTTGGGTTCTGGTCAACTCATCCCCAGCTTTTGAAGAGCAGGAACTCTTATAATCTCTAGCCATTATGTTCTATTGATTATGGAAAAATGTTAAAGAATAACACTATACAGTCTATTGGGAAAGTACTCAGAGAAGGGTTTGAGGATAGAAGAAATTTTACTGATAGCATCTGTGAGTTTTATTCCCATTGTCATTAAGTTGGTTTTGGCTCATAGCAACTTTTCTTCATTGGATTTCTGCTCTATAAATCTTTATGGGAGGAGAGAGTGTAGAACTTTCTCTCACAGAGCACTTGATGGATTCAAACCACTGACCTCTTGATTAACAATATAATACTTGCACAGAGATTTAATCTTTAGAAGGTCGCATTCATCAATTTTATCCTCTCCAGATTGTGCATTTCTGTCTGTACTGAATGATAGAATTTTGCACAATGAACGACTTATTCATTGCAAATACATTTTATAAAAAACAACAAACCATAAACACAGGCTATATACCTGGATTTCACCTGATGGTATGCATAGGAATCAGGTTGATTAAATCTGTGGAAAGAATCAATGGAGCTCAATATCAGCTGTGAAAATTAAGACAGGTGCTGATTGTGGAACAGACCACCAACTGCGCATATGCAAGTTCAAGCTGAAGCAGAGGAATATTAAATCAAATCCACAGGAACCGAAATTTGACCTTGAGTCTATCCCACCTGAATTTCAAAACAATCTCAGGAACAGGTTTGAGTCCTTGGACATTAATAAGCCAAGACTGAATGAGCTGTGGGAGGATATTAAAAAAAATCATTCAGGAAGAATGAAAAACGTCATCCATCACAATGATAGAGAAGGAAGCAAGGACCAAGATGGATGTCAGAAGAAACTTTAAATATTGCACTGGAGCACCAAGAAGCAAAAGCAAAGGGAGGAAATTAAGATATTAAGGAGTTGAACAGAAGATTCTAGAGGGCAGCACAGGAAGACAAAGTAAAGTATTACAATGAAACGTGCAAGAGCTGGAGTCAGAAAATCAAAAGGGCTGAACTCGTTCAGCATGTCTTAACCTGAAGGAACTGAAGACTAAATTCAAACCTTGAGCTGTAATACTGAAGGATGCTTTGGGCCGAATAGTAAATGATCCAGGAATCATTAAAAGAAGAAACAGTATACAGAGTCATTGTACTGAAAGGAATTGGCAGACACAGAAGAATTTAATGAAACAACATATGAGCAAGAGCCTGTGATGATGAAGGAAGATTCTGCTCTGAAATAATTGGTAAAAAACAAGGCCCCATGAATTGATGGCATACTGATTGATGTATTTCAACAGACAGATGCTGCCCTGGGTGTGCTCACCAAATTGTGCCAAGAAATATGGAGAACAACTACCTGGCTGACTTACTGTAAGAGATCTGTATTTGCTCCCATTCTAAAGAAAGGTGACCCAAAAAAGTGTGGAAACTATAGAACAGTATCATTGATTTCACACGCAAGCAAGATTCTGCTGAAGATTATCCAAAAACGACTGGAAGAGCACATCAGCAGAGAACTGCCTGAAATGCAGGCTGGGTTTAGAAGAGGTCATGGCACTAGGGATATTATAGTTAATATCAGATGGATCTTGGCTGAAAGCAGAGAGTACCAGAGGAATGTCTGTGTTTCATTGACTATGCAAAGGCATTTGACTGTGTATCAAAACAAACTGTGGTTGACTCTGAGAAGAATGGGAATCCCAGAACAACTGATTGTGCTTATGTGAAACCTATACTTGGACCAGGAGGCAGTCATCAGAACAGAGAAAGGAAACACTGCATGGTTCAAAATTCAGAAGGGTATGTGTCAAGGATGTGTCTATCTCCATATCTTTTCAATCATTATGTAGAACAGATTATCTGGGAGGTTGGGCTCTATGAGGAGAAGTGGCATCAGGATTAGAGGTAGACTCATCACCAATCTGGGTTATGCAGATGACATAACTGTACTTACTGAAACTGAGGAGGACCTGACCACTTGCTGCAGAAGATCAAGGAGTTCAGCCTTCAATATGGATTGAAGTTCAATATCAAGAAACAAAGATTCTCACCACTGAGCAGATTGGCAGCATCATAACAGATGGTGAAGAGATTGAGATTGTTGATAGCTTCAGTTTGCTTGACTCTACAGCAAGCCAGGTACCAGCAGCCAAGAAATTAAAAGACAAATTGCACTGGGAAAGTCTGCTGTCAGAGACCTCTCCAAAGTACTGAAGAGCAATGGTGTCAGTCTGGTGACTAAGGTGCACCTGATACAGGCTATGGTCTTTGCAATTACTTGCTATGCGTTGGAGAGCTGGACAATGATTAGGGATGATAGAAGGAGAGTTGATGCCTTTGAGCTGCGGTGCTGGAGAAGAGTACAGAATATACCATGAACTGCTAGGCAAACAAGTTCATCCTGGAGAGGGTGAAGTTAGGATGTTCCTTGGAGGCAAGGATTTTGAAGTTTCATCTGACATACTTTGGACATGTTGCAAGATGGGATCAGTCCTTGGAGTGGGACGTCATGCTTGGGAGGGTGGAGGACAGAGCAGGAGAGGAAGACGCTCAATGAGATGGATTGGTTCAGTGACTGAAGTAATGGGGATAAGTGTGTTGGAGACAATAAGATTGGCAAGGGATAGAGCTGGGTTTAAGGCTGTTGTATAGAGGGTCTCTAAGAGTCGCAGGCAACTCGATGACATATAACAACCACCACCACCACCACCACCACCACCACCGTAGACTAGGCCATCTAGGCTTGATCCAAATTTTTCTCTTATGAACTTTATGGTTTTGGGCTTTACTCCCAGGTCTCTGGTCCACCTTGAGCTGAGTTTTGTGTATGGTGTGAGATGTGGATCCTGCTTCAGCTTTCTACAGTTAGCAGTCCAGTTTTGCCAGTACCATTTGTTGAAGATCAAAAGGTAATTCTTTTTTAACTGTTTATTAGAATTACATTGAGCGGACAAACCATAATTTCTTTATCTATTTACCAGGTGATGAACAGTGAATAACATCTTTATTTGTTTAAATAATACCTTGATCAATATTTGTGTACATTTTTATGTAGAAGTGTTCCATTTCTACTTTTTTGCTTTAGTAAATATATTTGTCTTAAAACCTTTTTATTGAGATTTGGATGTAAGTTTACAGAGCAAATTAGTTTTCCATTCAATAATTTATACACATTTTGTTTTATGACATTGACTGTAATCCTCAAAATGTTAACAGCACTCTTTCTACTTCTCCTGTTTATCATTTCCATTTGTTCTTTCTTATCCTCTTCTATCTTGTCCTTCCTGCCTTTTGTGTTTGCCCTTTTGTTCTGATGTGTTTTAGTGTGTGTCTAAAGATCAGAAATAAAAAAATGAATTGCATTGGGAAAATGTGCTGGTGGGAATCTTTCCAGAGTGCTGAAAAGGAACAATGTCAATCTAGAGACTAAAGTGTGTGTACTTCAGGCCATGGTCTTTGCAAGTACTTATTATGCTTTGGAGAGCTGGACCATGACTAAGGATGACAGAAGAAAAATTGATGCCTTCAAATTGTGGTGCTGGAGGAGTCTTGAACCAAGTTTCTCCTTGAAGGCTAGGATTTTGAAGCTCTGTCTCATACTTTGGACATGTGGCCAAGAGAGTTTGGTCCTTGGAGCAGGATATCATGCTTGGAAGAATTGAGGGACAGTACAGGAGAGAAAGACCCTGGATGAGATGGATTGAGACAGTGACTGGGGCAATAGGGGTAGGTGTGTCAGAATTAGTGAGAAGGGCTCAGGACAGGGCCGGATTCAGAGCTGATGTACATAGGGTAGCTATGGGTTTCAGGTGACTCGAAGGCATATAACAACAACAAAGAGCAGAAAATGTCAACATCTCTCTGAAAGGGCCAGAGAAAGTGAGAATAACCCGCCCCTCCCACCCCGCAGCAGAAGGCAGATCAGCAGCCCATAGCCTATGGTGCCTCTAGAGCCCCAGGATCAGAGGTTCTTTTATTTGTTGCTGACTCAAAGATGCACAGTGATGGTACCCACAGTGGGATTTATTAGGGAAGGTAGTTAAGAGTAGGAGAGGCAAAGAATATCACAATATCACCCAAAATAAGTCCAGGATTTAGGCCAACAGTCCAGGCTCCTATTTCAAATCAGCCAGTAGCAGCTATTCCTTCCATCAACAAAGAGCAGCAAAATCCAACTGTGGCCAGTATTAATACACGAAGCCTCAAGTCACACTTTGCCACTGTTTATCCACAGCAATGCCACAGTCTCTCCACCACTAGCGTCTGACTCTCACCAGGGTCTTGCCACTACAAGCCTTGCTCGCCCAAAGTCTTGCTTTAAGTCTTGCTCACTTCAAGTCTTACTGCTTGCTCAGTGTAGGAAGCACTCTGTCACTTCTCCTAGTCCTACAGCTGATGCCGATTTACAAGACCATGTGTTCTGCAGTTAAGGTGGCTGGAGACCAGAGGCTAAATGGCAAAAAAAAAAAAAAAAAAAAGGGCCAACTTTTAGTCTAATACCACAGTGTGTATGCTTAATGTTATCACTTACCTTACAGGCCTTTCTGTTTGGTTGAACAACGAGTTCAGTTTCAGGATTGAAGAGTGCTTAAAAATCCTAGTCTTGGGGATCCCAAAAATCTCTATTGGCTCAGGAAGGCTAACATTTTTTATGATTTTGAATTTGTTCCACATTTTTCTCCACTCCAGCTAGAACCATCTGCTGTGATTCCAGTCAGAGTGATCAGTAGTAGTAACTCTGTACTGTCTTGTTCTTATGGTTTCAGTGTAGTGGAAACTGAGGTAAATAAACACTCTTAGTATGTAACACTGTTGTAGATACATAATCATGTCCTAGGCTTTTTTTTTTAAACACACCATATCTAGCTTCCTCTTATTTATCTTTAGAGAACTTTAGATAAAAATATCTTTTTTAGTAATTTCCTTGCTACATAAAGATGACATCTACTTTTCAAACATCTAGTACCATCATTCTTTTATCCTTTCCCTGAGTGGTATGGTTTACTGATTAAAATCAGAATTTTGGAACCAGCTGACCTAGATTTAAATCATGGAGATATCATGTGACCTTGGGGAAAGTCCTTAACTCCTTTAAGCTGCAATTTTTCTCTCTGTTAAAGGAGACAATGATACTTAAAAGAGCTTTTGTATGAATGGTGACAACAAATATATAACATTTAGTGTGCTGACTTAAATCCACTGTAGTTTATTTTATTCTGACTCCTAGCGACCCTCCGGTGCATTTTGAGACTGAATGTATGTAAGATGAGAGGACTCATTTTTCTCCCTTGGAACTGTAGACAATTATCAGTGAAACAGGTAATGCTAGATCTCCTTAGTTTGCTGACTAGTATTTACAAAATAGTAGCTCCATAAGTGGTAGCCATTTAGATAACATGGATTTTGGGAGAGAAATTAATAAGTAACCCTGTATTTAATGAGAACATGACAGGAAACAACCTAAAGTCCTAGCTCTTAGTAATATGGCAGTGGAAGAAAGCAAATAACCAAATCCCAAGCCCTTTTCAAACTTAATTTGAGAATAGTCTCACATAGCATGGCCCTTATAAACAAAATATTTGGTGGAAACTTTTAAACTCCAGAATGACAAAGCTATGTAAAAATGGATTCTAATTGTATCTCCTTGCTTGATATTTTAACCTTATTTGTATAATTCCATCTGGTGACACTTAAAGTGTAGCCTACTTCAAGTTTTTGCGGTCAATATATCACTCACATTTAATTTACTAGTTATTCAATTTAAAATGCACGTCAGTATGTTTATTACTGGATAAATACCTCAGGTTGGTAGCTTACAGGACTAGAAGGGCGTAATTTGACACTACTTATCCATTACTGACCATTGTCTAACTCATTTATCACCTTATGAGAAACTCTCTTAGAAACAATATAAAACTGTTTGCAACTTTTATTGATCTTTCCTTAGTCTTTGCCTCTGTGGTCAGCAATTCTTCTGAATTTATCTGTTCAGTTTTAAATGGTTCTCAGGAGCTCTGGTGGCACAACTTTTGTGCAGCTGCATTGGTAACCTAGAGGCAGCTTGAATCAACCACAGTGAAGGAGGGAGATGGGAAATATCCTCCTATTCAATTTGCAGGCTTGGAAACCCACGGAATGGTCAACTATGTCTTGGTTCTGACTCAATGGCAACGAGTTATGAGAGAGCTACTGAAGCTAATGCAGAACCTGCATCTTAATCTCCCTCAAACCCATTGCCACCATGTCAATCCTCACTCAGTAACCCTTCATTGAATTTCCGAGGCTGCAGGTGGACTCAAGCTCCTGGAGACACTTGGCGTTTTGGTTAGCAGTGCAGCACCCTATGCACTGTATCATCAATGTTTCTTTCACCTTAATAGTAAAGTGAAAATCTGTATCCACAGATATTTAAGTTAGAAATAAAGGGCAATATAGTATACACCCTCCCTTGGGATCTAGATGCAGCTATTCTGTAATTTCTTTGAGTCTAGTGTACACCTCCTTCCAAAAAATTAAACACATTTAAATGCTGATGTAATGATTTTGTCATCAGGAATGACAGTTGAATTCAGTTCAATCTTTTTTTTT
>NW_006399807.1:15655531-15675826 GCF_000299155.1 Elephantulus edwardii | reverse complement strand
GTTCCCAGGTCTGGTGACGGCGTTCCCCCGGCTGGCGGCCTTGGCCCTCGCGCTGCGTCTCCCTCGCGCTGCGTCGCCCTCTCAGTTCAATCTTTTATATAGAAATTTCTTCCATTTGCATTAGTTGCTCTGTGTTTAAGAGTAAATCCCAGCACTCTCTGACGTACATTTTTGGTCTTTTCCTGTCTTTTTAATGGCCTTTTACTTTCTTTGTGTATAATATCTTTGATGTCAACTATAACTCTTCTGGCCTTAGGTCATTAGTGTCCAGAATATAAAATTTGTCTATTTTCAATATGGAAAAAAATCTTTATGGAGGACAATTCACATGACCAATTGATTTAAAGAGATTCATATTTGAGCCCATTCCAGAGAAAGGCAAGTCAAAGAGAACACAGCAATTTTCAAAGAATATAATTCAAATCACATGATAGTAAAGTTTTGCTGAAGATAATAATTTAAAAAACCCATCAAACCAACTGCAGTCTTTTGACAGGGAGCTTACTTTGACAGGGAGCTGCCAGAAGTACAGGCCAAGTTACAAAATATGTGAAATAAGTGACATTATTGCTCACTTGAGATGAATTCTTGGGTGAAATCACTTAAGAGCAGATTGTTACTTGTATTTTATCAGCTATGCAAAAACATTGGCTATTAAGATACTAATGAATTAAGACAACATTATGAAGAATAAGTATTCTAGACACTTAATTGTGCTGTGGAATTTGTCCATATATCAAAAGGCAGCTATTTGAGCAAAACAAGAGAATACTATCTGGTTAAAACTTGGAAAAATGTGAAGCTGAATTCTTTCACCACACTTATTCAGTCTGCTTGTTGACTAAATACTACATAAGAAGCCAAATAAAGCTACATGGAGAAGAATATTGTATTAGAATTAGAGGAAGACTTACTAACAATCTGTAATATGCAGATAACACAAACATCCTTGAGAGTGAAGATATTTTGATGCACTTAGTGATGGTAAAAAATGTAGCCTTTGGTATAGATTATACTTGAATGCATAGAAAATTAAAATCCTCACAACTGAACCACTAGAGTGTTATGATGCATGGAGAAAATATTGTAATCAATACCTACAGGGCAGTCAAGAAATCTCATCATGCATTATTGTTGTTGTTATGTGCCATCAACTTGCCTGCGACTCGTAGCGACCCTATGTACAATAGCTCTGAAGTCTCACTGAGTCTGATATACCTTACCCCCATTTCCCCAGTTACTGTATCAACCCATCTCATATGGGGTCTTCCTCTCCTGTGCTTTCCCTCCACCTCTCTGAGCATGATGTCCTTCTTTAAGGATGGGTCTCTCCTGGCCACATGCCCAGCGTATTTGAGATGGAGCTTCAAAATCCTAGGCTCTAGGCGAGCTCTGGTGGCCTAGTGGCAGGAAACTGCACTGCAATCCCAGAAGTGCACGGTTCAAATCCACCAGATGCTCTGCTGAAGAAGGAGGAACAGTCGCCTCCTGTACCAGTCAGATCCAATTTGACGGTACACGCATAAAAAAAAAAATTAAAAAAAAATCCTAGGCTCTAAAGAGAAACTTGGCTTCACCCTCTCCAAGACAGATCTATTTGTTTTCTTGGCGGTTCATGGTATTTTTAAGACACTTCTTTAGCACCACAACTCAAAGACATTATCTCTTCTTCGATCCTCCTTAGTCATTATTCAGCTCCTGAAGCATCTCAAGTAATTGTGAAGACCACAAACTTGGTCAGGTGCACCTTAGTCCCTTGACTGACATCATTGCCTCTCAGTACTTTGGAAAGGTCCCTGACAGTAGATTTACCTCATGCGATTTGCCTTTTGATTTCCTGACTGCTGGTGCCAAAAGTATTGATTGTGGAGCCAAACAAGCTGTAACTTTTAACAATCTCAATCTCTTCTCCATCCATCATGGTGCTGCCAATTGGCCAAGTGGTGTGAATCTTTGTCTTCCTGAAGTTGAGCTTCAATCCATATTGAAGACTATAGTCCTTGACCTTCTGCATCAAGCCCTTCAGGTTCTCCTCAATTTCAGCAAGCATTACATTGGGTAAACATGCTGCAAAAGAACTCTTCAAAACAAAGATGCCACTTCAGTTACCAAGGTACACCTAATCTGTTTAATGATCTTTTTTTTTTTAATGTAGAAGACATGAGAAAACTTGTCAGTAAAGAAGACAGGAAAATAGTTGATGCATTTGAATTTAGTTGGTGAGGAATGTGATATACCATGGACTGCCAGGGGGTGGAATAAATGAGTCTTGTTGTTGTGTTCCATCTAGTTAGAATTAACCCACAGCTGAGCCTCCAGTGGGTTTTCAGAAGCAGTTAGTTGCATGGGATGAGATTGCCCAATTTTCTCCTGTAGAGCAGCTGATGGATTAGAACCATGTACCTTGATGATAACAGTGCAATTCTTTACCACTAAGCCACAAGACCTCTAAAATTAACCTTCTAATTAGTTGTAGAAGAAATACTATCAGATGCTCTTTTTTTAAAAAAGAAGGTATTTTACTAGTTTTAATGAACATTTACAGAGATTTTGGATTTCCATTCATTCATTATTGCACTTTTTTCTCTACAATCCCCCACCCCCCAAGTTCACTCCTCTCTTCTAAAAGCAAAAGATAAACTTCTTCGTTGGTATACAATCCCCCCGCCCCCCGCCCCATGCATTCCACTATGCAACCTTAATTCTAGATTCCTATGATAATCATAATACCCTATCATATATCATTTTTAAATTGTTCTCTCCCTTATCTGTTTCAATTCAATATACATAATCCATCCAGTTTTTCTCAGAACACACTTCAGAAGTCTGTATGGTATATCTGACTTTACTTGCTTACTTTGGACAAAGGAGAACAATTACTGGAAAAGAACAGAAGTAGAGGGTCAGTGAAAGTGAGGGAGAATTTGAGTGAGATGGATTGATTCAGACATAACCAAGATCAGAAAGACAGTAAGGAGCTATGCCATATTTTATTCTTATTTATTTATTAATTTCAATGAACATCTACAGAGATTTTGGACTTTTAACACATAGAAAACCATGAATTAGGGGAGCTCTGGTGGCCTAGTGGCAAGAAGCTGTACCACAATCCCAGAGGTACACGGTTCAAATTCACCAGATGCTCTGCCAGAGAAGGAGGGACAATTTCCTCCTGTACCTGACAGATCTGATTTGATGGTACATGCACAAAAAAGGAAAAAAATAAAAAAAATAAAAAAGAAAACCATGAATTAGAGCTGACTTGTTGATGACTGACAATTACCGTATATTGTAATATATTATTGTAAAAAGAATATATTAGGATTAACTTTAGAATAGAGAATCCAGTAACAAATGTGTGTTTATGGGCATTTTAAAGTGGCATTTCAATTAATGGGATAATGATGGACTACTCAGTTAAATGCTACTAAGAAAATAGGTTATTTAGAAAAAGAAAAAAAAAAAAGAAAAAGAAAAAAATTTCATCTTTGTCTCATAGTACATATAAACTAAAGTCCAAATTATTCAGATGTTTAAACATAATAAACCACACTATGTAGTGCTAAAATAAAGGATATTAGTATCTCTTTGGGAGGGGGGGATGACACAAAATCTGGAAGCCGTAAGCAGATGAACAGATGTGAGCTAATAAAATGTAAAGTGCTTTCATGCTGAAACTTAACACAAGTAGGGTTAAAAAAAAAAGAAATAGGAAAAAATTTTTGCATTATATATAACGACCAAAAGACTAGTATTTATAAAACATAGAAACCTTCTATAATTATGAATAAAAAATAATGAAATAACAAGAATAGTTAAGTGTGGATTTGTCTCTCAATATGGCCTTTGTAGTGTATATGACTATGTGGAGCGGTGGGACTGTGAGTGAGGTGTGTTGGCCATTTTGCAAAGGGATTGGCTATCTACCATTCCTCAAGGGAATTGACAAGTCTCCACAGTCTACAAGAGGATTGACTAGTCTTGCCAATAAATTGAACAGCTCCAGCTGCAGAATAGGAATCCCTCTCCCACCAGAAATTCTTCCTGCACCAGAAAATATGAAATTCTTTGCCTACCCAGAGAAGAGAAAGATCTTCCTCAACCCAGTAAACTGTAGAACATGCTTTGGTATGACAGCAGCAGCGACGGCTGAACTGGAGAATTGGACATGAGATGGAACTTTGGGGAGTGGGGAACCAATATTGACAGGACTGAGCACTTGGGAACACTTAGAGCCAGGAGGCTTAGGTGCCTGCATGCACATTTTGGGAGTGGTCTTCATTTTATTCTGTTATTAATCTGAATTGTAATCTTTTAACTCCTCCAATATGGTTCTGTGAACTACCACATTGGATTTTGGATCTAGCCAAGCAGTAAGATTAATGTTGAGGTGAGTATAAAGGGGTATGATAGTGTAGAGGACATATAAGACCTGATAGGAGTTGGTTGTGTGTTATTGATGCTGTGGGCAGGGGTAGTTTCCTCTCATGAAGTTGGCAAAGGTCAGATATGGTGCTCCCCACGTGGCATTTGCCCTTTTTACATTAGCCACAGAGGAAGGACTATAACTGGCCCTTTACTTAAAAATTCCTCGGTTAGGTCTGACATGGGGGTTTGGGAGGAGAATAGGATAAGAGTAAATAGATAATGAACATTGCGTTGGAACAGGTGAAGGAGAGATCTGTGTAAAAGGAATATATGATTATGCATTATACATATGACAATTGCCCAGAGTAAGTGGTATATTGCAAAGAAGACTGGGGTGAGGGGGGGCAGGTAATTGTGTAATAATGAACGAATATTTAAAAAAAAAGTGGATTGGGGAAGGGAGAAGAGATGGAGAGGGTGTAAAACATGAAATAATGAATAAAAAAACTAATTTTTCTGTAAACTTCTTTTATAATCACAATTAGAATAAAAACATTTTATTAAAAATTACTCTGCTAAGAATCAGGGAAACATGAACTAAAAATATTTAGTTTTCACATTTACTTAAAAATTAAGATATAGAAGGGAAAATTACATAAAAGAACTACTAAAAAATTGTTGCTACTGTCCAGAATTGGCAGGATTGTGAAAGAGAGGAGCTCAAAAGAGCAGTAGAATCTGTGGAACTTGGAACCCATATATGGCAGAAATTTACCAGATATTTTCCCACTAAGTAGAGAGAATAGATGAGTGGCATCTGCACGCTGTCAAAGGCTGAAAACTCATGAAAGGCAGCCCTGTCAAGTTCTGGTGCTTTCAGGTGTCACAGTAACATACATTATTATAGCTTTTGGGAGGACAATTTGGTGTTATCTTTCACAATTTTCCACCATTTTGTCACACTGCCAGTTTGTTAAACTATGGTGGCTTGCACATTCCTGAAAATTATACCACTGACATCTCAAGTATCATCGGGGTCACTCATGATGAACATGGTTTGGAAGTGTTCCCAGATGAAGACAAATAAGGAATAAAGGCATGATGACCTACTAGTGAAAATTAGCCATTAAAATATTATGGATCACAACAGATAATTGCCTAAATTTCTTGCTTTGAACATAACATCAGGAAGGGCCAGTCTGTGGATAAGGACCTCACACTTCATGAAGCAGATGACTACTAAGAGCAAGGAAGACCTTTGGTGTGAAAGATTGTCATAACAGCCATACCAGTGCGTTAAAATATGCCAGTCATCATGGGGCTGATACAGGAGCAGTCAATGTTTTGTTCTGTTTTACAGAAGAACCTTATCTGAGTGATGGTGGTGATAGTTGTGAATTTTGTGAAGGCTTATCAAACTGAAAAAAGGATGATGAACTGAGTGATAGGTTAATGATAATCACAAAGCTGTTAGAAAAATCCTGTAGAGGGTATTTTAGAAATGTGAATGATATCGTGTTGCTTTTTTTTGTTTAAAACCCTTACCATGGTAAAATAAGAAATCTTTAATATAGCCCAAAAGGTTTTGATCTAATTGCCATCATCGATATCTTCAGAATTTTCTCTTGCTTCTCTTTTACAAGATGACTCATTTCCAACCTTCAGAGCTTTCTTAAACCATGTGCTTGTCCTCCTTTGTCTCAGGGATTTCCTACCCGCTGTCCTTCTACCTGGAATATACTTACTATTTAGCTGGAGAGCTATTGTAGTTAGTAGATGTCACTGAGTTGACTACAATTCATAGTGAACCTTGCTGTGTATGATGGCTCTCTCTGAGGATTGATTCTTCCTAAGAACATGCCCCAAATCACTAAACCTTTATTAGTTTAAATGTTGCTTCTTCAGGGAGATCTTCTTGATATATCTCCTCATATTTATTTTGTAAATAATTTTTATTGTAATAGGAGTGAAAATTTACAAAACAAATTGATTTCAATACTCACAGTCTTTCCTCTCCCTGTAATTTTCATAAATTGGGTCACTCTTCCACTCTCTGTTATTGAACTGTTTAAAGGTTTTTTTTTACAACCTGTAATTATGTATTTATTTTATTTCTTCCACCTGAACACAAGCTCTCTTAGGGTGCTACATACATTCAATATGTAGCACAGTACTGGGAAGATGAAGAATTGTTTGGTAAATAAAGGAATGACTGAGAACAGAGATTAATGGATGTATGGATAGGGTGAAGGTAAAGCCAAGGTACAGTGAGAATTTAATGAGATGCTGTAATGCTTGGTATATTGATCAATTGTAATCAATACTATAAGACAAAATAGATATGAATGATTGAATTAAAACTACTAAAAATGGTTTTGGTAGCTATCCCCTAATATATAATTAGCTCAGAGAAAGGAAATATACCAGTTAGTTCAATTAATAACCCAAGATTACATACTACAAGTAGTTTATTTTGAAGGATTTACTACAAAGCATAGAGATATTTTCAAGCTACAGATGTTCAGCTCGGCTTTGTACTATAGAACTTGGGGTCCTGCTGGTTGTCCTGACAGTTTCTATACGCATTGACAGGGATAACTTTTCTTAATCGGCTACAGGGAATCAAATTCTTGCCTACTCAGTTCTTTCCAGATACTCTTTCGGGAGAAACAATAGTCACAGAGAATTTATGCAGGGTGTGTTGTCCTTCCAGAAAATCAAGTACCTGCTTACTTGTGTTGGACTATTTTGGTCTCTCCTGGAATGGCTTTTGGTGACTTGTGCCATCAGTTAATGTATTGAGGAATACTGTAAGAGCTGAATGTATGGAATTTATTGCAGAAATGCAGCATTTAATCTTGTCTCTTGCTGTCTTTGTGAGAACTCAGAGTCTCTCAGGTTCTCTAGACATGAATATCCAGTTTATTCACTGAGCATCTCCAGTTGGATGATGTACTTTGGATGAGAGTAAGCAAACATTTGTACATAACGTCCTTTTCTAATCAATAAACTGCAGACACCAGTGGCGTTCAAATTTTCAGCAATGTATCATTTCCCCTAATAAAAAGTAGTAAGAACTTCATTAGGGAGTTCTGGTGACCTAGTGATCAGAAGCTTTGTTGCTATAGCGAAGGCACCTGGTTTGAATCCACCAGCTGCTGTGTGGGAGAAGGATGGGCAGTCTTCTCTGGTGTGATTAACTGCCTCTGAAAACCCACTGGAGGTCAGCTTTGAGTCGGTTCTGAATGTATGGTACACAGCAATAGGAACCTCATTATGTAAAAAAAAAGATAAAGAGCTGTAGGTATGTAGCAGTCTTCCATTCCCATTTCCTTTTTTGTATAACATACCTCTGGGTTGGCAGCATGACTCCTTATCCCAAAGTCACCAGTATCTGGTAAAAGGAAAATGAAAAACCACTGTCTAATCCAATTCCTTCATTTGGAAGTGAGAAATGGCAGCGTGCAACTCAATTAATGAAATGTCACTCATTTACTCATTGCTGTCGAGTTGGAACCAATTCATAGCTGACCTGCTAGTGGGTTTTGTCGGGCGATAAATTACACCAGAGAGGACTGCCCATCTTTTCCCTGTGGAACTGCTGGTGGATTCAAACGGTAGACAATGTAAATGACTCATCCATAGTAGATACTTTCCTCAAGTGCTCAGCAGGAGTATTAATAAAGTTTCCAGTGTCTGGAGGCTATCTGAGATTAGCCTAATATGTAGGCTGAACCAGTTAATGTTAGTAACAAAGTTTCACCATTTTCTCTCTGATTTTTCCAATTACCAAACCAGCCTCTAGAGGAATGGAAAGTGTCTTTAAAAACTATCAGCAGGGGGCGCTGTTTGTTAATGTTCAGGTGTTTCTCCTGGGGCATCTCACACTTCGTACAGAGTTACTACACTGCCCTTACTCTGGTGGCCTCGTGGGTAAGGAGATGTACTGCTAATCCAAAAGCAGGCATTTTGAACTTATTAGATGTTTCTTGGGAAAAAGATGGGCAATATCCTCCCACGTGATTTACGTAATTGTTATGTGACCTCAAGCCAATTACAAATCATAGCAAACCTACGAACAATAAATCTAAACCCTGTCCTATCCTGTGCTTTCCTCATTATCTTGAACCCACATGAGCCCATTGTTACAGTAATTGTGTCTGCCTATCTTATTGAGGGCCTTTCTCTCTTATGCTGACCTTCTTCTACCTTTCCAAGCATAATGTCTTTTTCTAAGTACTAGCTTCTTCTAACAACATACTCAAAAAGATGTGAGATGAAACTTCACCATCCCAGTCTCTAAGGAGAACCGCGGTTGCACTTGCTCCAAAATGTATTTGCTTGGTTTTTTTGTAGGCCAAGGAATATTTAGTACTCTCCAACACCACAATTCTAAGGCTCCAATTCTTGTGTCATCCTTATTCATTGTCCAACTTTCAGATGCATAGCAAGTAATTGAAAAAGACCATGGCTTGGATCAGGTGCAGCTTAGTCCTTTAATCGACATCTTTGTTGTTTAGCATTTTAGAGAGGTCCTTGGCAGCAGGATTCCCCACTGCAACATGTCTTTCTTGAGTGCTGATACAAAAGGTGTTGATTGTGGATCTGAATAAGATGAAATTGTTAACAATTTCAATCTTTTCTTCATCTATTCCAATGTTGCCTGTTGGCCCACTGGTGAGAATTATTTTTTCTTGATGTTGAGACATAATCTGCAACGAAGGCTGTAGTCTTTGATCTTCTGCAGCAAACATTTAAAGTCCTCCTCACTTTCAGTAAGAAAAGTTGTGTTATCTGCATAACTCAGGTTGTTCTTTTTTTATAAAGTCAAGCTCCTAAAATAATTTCCTCAGATGTAGAAAAAGGAAGCAATTCTATTGTACAACTTAACTGATTTTTAAACCATGGGGTGCTCCTTTGCTGTTTTGACAACAACTTCTTGGTCTAGGTACAGGTTTCTCATGAACAACAATTAAGAATTCTGGGATTCCTATTCTTCTCAATGTTACCCAAAATGTGTTGTGATCTACACAATAAAATTCCTTTACATAGTAAAATACAAATAGACATCTTTTTCTGCTCTCAAAATCCATCTGACATCAGCAATTATAGCTCTGGTACCATGGTCTCTTTTAATTATAGCTTGATTTTTTGGCAGTTCTCTACTGATGTACTATTTTATCCATTTGTGTGTTTTAGTTTTTTAAAATGAAAGTTTACAGAAAGGTTGGTTTTCATTCATTCATTGTTACACATTTTTTTTCTGCTCACCCCTCTTCCACCTTCCACTTTGCAATGTACCTCTTATTCCAGATTGTTGTCATACACACAGTGCCCTTTTAAAAAATATTCTTCAACAAGATTTTGGTTGCACGTGATATTAGTAATACTGTTCAATATGCGCATATTCTATTGGATCATCTTTTTGGAGAATGTGGACAAATATAGATTTCTTCTTATCAGTTTGCCAGGCTGCTGTCTTCCAAATTCTCACAGCCACCAAGTTGGTTCTGACTCACAGCAAACCTGCCCTGGGTTTCTGAGCCTGTGAATCTGTATGAGAAGAGTCTGCTAATACATCCTTGGTCCTCTGGTTAATAGCACAACACGCTAGGAACTATACTACCAGAGCTCCTTTAACGACTCACAGGATATTTTTATTTGTCTTTATAAGTCTAAAGCAGAAGACTTATGTGCCTTGTTTTCATCCCATTTTCACTCATTGTCCTAGGCAATCAATCACTTATCTATTTCAACTTGGGTCGTCAGTTTTGGGGGGGAAAAAAGACATTATTGCTTTCATAATTTTACTCTGCTTTCTCTGGTGTCTTTCTAGAAGTCCTGTTATTCACATTCACATATTCCATTTCTTGAAAGATTATATAATTTTCTTTACTTTCTGTTCTGTTGACCATTACTTTACCTTTTTGTTTCGTATTTTTCATATGAGAATTCATGGACTTCCATTGCTATTTTTGACTTCTGTGGGTTCATTCTGGTTTTAGTGCTTCTTTTTTTTTTTTTTTTTACAAAATATTATGTTTACTATTTTCATGGAGACAAAATAATAGAATATTCAAAGAAACATTTCTTAGAAGTTGAAAATTTGAGTGCTGCAGCAGAAGCTCTTGTCTATCCTACAACCAACCATTCCTATCCCCTAACACAATTTTTCTCCCTCTTTTTAAAAAAATATTTTATTATTTTTTATTATTATTAATTTCAATGAACATCTACAGAGATTTAGGAATTCCATTCATTCATTGTTGCACTTTTCTCCCCACGCACTCACCCCCACCCCACCCCCAGTTCACTCCTCTCCTTGAAAAGCAAAAAAAAAACTCCTTCATTGGTAGTGCTTCTTTAAAATAGTACTTTACTGTTGTTTCATAGATAATGTCATCTTTTATTGCTCAGAAGACATGGATTATAGTTCTTTTAATGCCAACCCTCTCATTACTTTATTTCTTCTTTCTTTCCTTTGAGTTTGGTCTATTGATATCTGTCACCCTATTAGTTTATTTCCTCAAAACCTATTGATCCTTTATGTTTATGTTTCAGAATTCAGCGTCAAACTCTATGACTTGCTTAGAATTTTTCAACTCTTGGGGCTTATTATTAAAAAATAAGATTAAGAGCCAGCTCTTTTTTGCCAATGGACTACTAAAAGCTAGTATTGATAAGTTTTTCCCTGAAGAAATCTCCACACATCTCACTGACAGATGTATGCCTACTCACTGGCAAGATGTATGCCTACTGCTGCTATTCTAGACACAGAAGCTTAGACTTCACCAGTCAGAACACTCTCATTACAACTGACTTCATTTCAACGAATGGTGACCATACAAGACAAAGCAGAACTACCCGTAAGATATCTGAGGCGATAAACTTTACAGGAGCTAACTGCATGATCTTTCTCCTCCATAGTTGCAGGTGGGTTCTAATCACTCACCTTCTGGTGCAGTGCACCAAGTTCCTGGCAGTGCTTCAACTACTGCACCGCCAGGAGTCCTCTGTTTAGAATTGTTGTTCAGCGCCGTCAAATTGAGTACAACTCATAATGACCCCAAGAACAACAGTTCTGAATCCTGTATTAGCTTGTGCCATCTTCGTAATTTCTGGTATATTTGAGCCCATTGCTGCAGTCACTGCATCAGTCCATCTTGTTGAGGGTCTTCCTCTCTTTCTCTGCCCCTCCGTCTTTCCAAGCATGCTGTCCCTCTGGAAGGAATAGCCTCTCCCAACAACGTGCCCAAAGTCTGTGAGATGAAGCTTTGCCATCTTTGCCTCCAAGGAGCATTCTTTTTGTGCTTTTTCCAGAACATATTTGTTTGTTCTTTTGGCTGAATGATTAATGATGTTGGCAGAAGAAGAATTGATGCCTTTGAGCTTTGGTGCTGGAGAAAAGCACTGGATATTCTTGCTGTTCAGAATAGAGTCTCTGAAGTTACCAACTTGGTTTATCCCCATCCCAGTGGTTTCTGGTGCTGGCTGCTTGTAAAGCCCAAGCTTTTCCAAAATTGTGCGGTTTCATCTGTTATTTCTCTCTAAGATAATTTTACTTGCCAACTTTCACCACTTTGCTAGTGAACTATACCAGTTTACCTGGTTTTGAACTGCTGAGAAGGTGTTGACATTGCTCACCTGTTGTTGTCTTCTTACTCTTTTTTGTTCATCTATTTTATTATTTTTTATGTGTGTACCATCAGATTGGATATGACTGGTACAGGAGGATATTGTCTCTCCTTTTCAAGCAGAGCATCTGGTGGATTCGAACCACAAACCTCTGGGATTGCAGTGCAGCTTCTTGTCACTAGGCCATCCGAGATCTCTTTTTCTGGCTCATCTAAATATATAGATTTATTTTCCTTTATTGTATCTGAGACACAACTTCTTCTAAATTTCCAAACAGATAAGGGGCTGTTACAGGGATTATTAGAGAAAGGATACCAATCCCTAATAGTGATTTTTGGTGACTATCATATCCTGACCCTGAACACACCAGATGCTCTCAGAGTGTTCAGTTCAACTCAGCTCACTGCTGTTGAGTCAGAGGTAATTATGGCTGACTCTCCAGCAGGTTTTCAGATGCTGTAAATCAAATGGAAGAAGGTTATCCATCTTTACCTGTCTTTCCCTTACAGAGCAGCTGGTATAGTCAAACTACCTACTTTTGGGTTGTAAGAACCGTACCCAGTAAGCCACTAGAACTTTTAGAGTATTAGCACATGGAAAATACATTTAACTGCTTACAGCAAGAGCAAAACACATCACAATAAACTTGCATCCATTTTTAAGCATCTTCTTACTTCTCTGTGGTATAGCCATGGTCTGTCCATTTGCTGTACAGATGTAACTCATGGTTGCTGTGCTGCTAAACACTGTGACACTGATGTTTTAAATGCAATAATGGTCACCCGTGGTGGACAGTGTTTGGTGGTGCTCCCTGATTAAAACAAGCTTGGAAGCAGGAGTGGTATCCACTTTTAATATAATAGCTTGCCTCCAGAAACTCTATAAATGTGGGGAAATGATGAAAGTTATACAAGTGTTCACGTTTTTTGTTCATAGGGTCACTATGAGTTTTCTACGACTTGACAGAACTTAACAACAAAAATAACTTGACTCAAGAAGTTAAGTCTGGGGTAGATAACAACTCTCCTATGCATGTTGTGTTGTTATTATGTGCCTTTGAGTTGCCTGTAACTCATAGTGACCCTATGTACAATAACTCTGAACCCTGCCCTATCTTAAGCCAATTTCATTGTCTCTGACACACCTACATTACACCAGTCACTGAGTTAATCTTTCTCTTCTGGGTTCTTCCTCTCCTGCACCGTCCCTCCACCCTTCCAAGGACTGGTCCTTCCTGGTAATATGCCCAAAGTATGTGAGATTGAGCTTCAAAATCTTTGCCTCTAAGGCGCAGCCTATTTTCTTCCTCACCAAGACAGACTTGTTTGTTGTCTTGGCTGTTTATGATATATTCAGTACTCTTTTCCAGCACCACAGCTCAAAGACATCAACTCCCCTTCTATCATCCTTAGTCGTTGTTCAGATTTCTGATCCTCCACTTTTATACTGTAGATGAGGGACTTAAAAGGGAGGCGTACTTTCTGACCTGTTCACCGCTCACCCTCTGCCAGTCAAATAGGCTTGGTTACTCATGGTCCACTTAACACTATAGGTAAGGGATCTTGAAGTCCATTTTATATCCCAAAGTGTACCTGACATACTACATGGACAAACATTGGGCTTAACAGAGTGGGCCATGAGAGTTTGTTCAGAGATCTCACCATGCCCCTGCCCTTCCAGAGGCCTGCTGCCAAAGTACAAATTCCAACTCATTTATACATGTCTGAATACAGCCTATGTGTTTATAAAACAAAAGGCCCTTGATTATTGGCAAAGTCTCAAGAACTATTATCAGAAACCTGAGGCA
The DNA here is from genome assembly GCF_000299155.1 of Elephantulus edwardii. NCBI lineage: Eukaryota > Metazoa > Chordata > Mammalia > Macroscelidea > Macroscelididae > Elephantulus > Elephantulus edwardii. The sequence goes on along the minus strand of NW_006399807.1, from coordinate 15,662,016 downwards.
AAAAACTATAAAAACTTAGTTCTTTGTCCCATTATGTGTTTTAGTCCGGGATTTCAAAGAGATGAACAGAAATAACTATTCCATCTGCTATAGTTAACCAGAAGCTATGGTAAGAATGATTTTCCCCCTTTTTAAATTAATTTTAATAGACATTTACAGAGGTTTTGGATTTCCATTCATTCATTGCCGCACTTTTCTCCCTGCCCACCCCTCCCCACCAGTTGGCTCCCCTCTTTGAAAAGAAAAAGAAAAAAATAAAAAAGAATGATTTCTTTTTAAATTTACCATCTGAGAAAATACTTCAATATTAATACTGTTCTTCTCCTGGAGGTCAGTCCACATAGCTTAATTTAGCTGTCTCTTCTCCAGTCATTTTTAGAAGTTCTTGTTTGAAATGACAAAAGGAAAGCAATCATATTACATACGTCACTTTTTATCTTTAACTAAAAGAAAACATGTCAGTTTGTCTTTACACCTTATATATCGAAACTCAGTAAACTGAGTACTAAATTGTTTTTAGCTGCTTTAAGTATTACATTTCCTTACAAAAGATGATGACTGATGTGTATGTAAACTTAGGAGCTGGCGTAACTGAAATAAATGGCTTCAGGCTTGAATTAAAACTCCATTTTTTAGCAAACTTGTGTTTGGCTCATAGTCTTTGTTCTTGCTCTTCTGCCAAGAAAATGTAGTCTCTTGTAAAAATTTAACTATTTTGACTTAGATGAGAGCAAAAGTTAGACTTAGTTTGTAGTAAGATTGTTAAAAAGATATTTGTTAGAGAATGTTTACATGGCTTGTCTTGAAAGAAAAAAAAAAAAAAAAGAAAAGAAAAGAAAAGCTTTAGCCAACAGTTTCCAGAAGGCTGAGGAATAGAATTGATAATACTAAAATGAAGTCCTCCAGTTATATCACAACTCTGTAGCTAAGATGAAGCAAACACCAATCAATCTAATTCTAGTTCCAATTTTCTGACTTCTCTAAATTCTATTTCATTCACTGAAATTTTTGCTTAATTTCTGTTGACCTTTTGTCAGTTTATAAGCACACAGCTTGTAATTTTAAGATAAGAAGGAGAAGCTTTGGAGGGAAGGGGTAAGGAATAAGAAAAGATAACAGTTGGGATCTGAAAATGAGGAAAAAGTGGGCATAGATCAATGATGATTAGTTTTATAAGACACAATCTATAGGAATGATTGTATGACACAATGTGAATGAAAGAATGTATGAAATACAATATATTTGAATGAAAAAGAAAAAGTATCAGAAAATAAATAAATGTAATTATTTTTTTTTTAAAGAAGAGGCAAATATGCAGAAAGCCAACTCAATTTCCCCCGATGTTTCTGTTGATGTCAAGAAAAATGTTTTGGCCCTATGTTTCAGGAATAGAGAGATTAATATGAAGTAAGAAATTAATATTTAATATTATAGTTTAGTAAACCTCTTGAACTTTTTGCCATGCAACCACACCACACCACACCACACCACACCACACCACACCACACCACACCACATAAATGCCCGTGAGCCCACAAGCCTTGTTTGCTTCACTTCATAAATATCTAACTGCTCTTCCTGAAAATTAGAATATTGTAGCATTTGCCTGGATGCTTATATGGCTTTCAATTTTGTGAAATTTTTAATCCCTCAGAACTCTTTGGCTTTATTTCCAGAACAGTTTAAGATTAGTGATGACAGTCACTCCAACAAGAGGTCTTCAGTCCTGGTGTAACACAGTGTTTCATTCTCAGATAGCTGTTTTTATATGCTGTCAAATAGAATACAACTCATAGCAACCCTATGAACAACTTATTTGAATCTTATCCTATCCTGTGCCATTCTCCTCTTCTTTGCTATACCTGACTTCATTGCTACAGTCACTGTGTCAGTCCATCTCATTGAATGTCATCCTCTTTTTCACTGATCTTCCATCTTTCCTAACATGAGGTTTGTTTCCAAAGAATACCCCCTTTTAGCCACATGCCCAAAATAGGTGAGACAAAGCTCCTCCATTCTTGCCTCTAAGGAGTATTTTTGGCTCCACCTTTACCAAGACATGCATCTTTGTTCTTTTGGCAGTCCATGGTGTTTTCAATACTCCAACAACACAACTCAAAGACATAGATTTTTTTCCTCTGTTATTCTTATTTCTTGTCCAGCTTTCAGATACATAGCAAGTGATTGAAAAGACTATTGCTTGAATCATTTGCACCTTGGTCTTCAAATTTACGTCATTGCTCATCAGTACTTTGGAAAGATTCCTGACAGCAGACTTTCCCAACACAATATGCCTTTTTTAATTCTTGATTGCTAGTGCCAAGGATGTTGAATAGGGACCCAAGTAAGATGAAGTCATTGACAATTCCAGTATTTTCCCCATCTATCTTGATGTTGCCTATTGGTGAGGATTTTTGTTTTCTTGATGTTGAGAAGATGAGAAGCTTAAATACCCTTTAGAGAGAGACCCCATATTGCTGTTATTGTGACTGGCTTCCCTTCTTTAAAGTGAGGAATATTATCAAGGATTATTGAGAGTAGTTTAATTATTCCACATGACCTAGAATACTCTACTGCTCTAGCTGGAGTTTTTGTTCTCTCCTTTGTCTTCCACCTTGATTGCTTCTCTTTCTTGCTTTTGTCTATTATGGTTTTTGTTATTATGAATGGATTATTACAGTTGACTTTTAAATTGCTTTTTACCTACACTTTTGCTTTTTGCCTGCACTTACAATATAATTAAAGATGTTTAAAGAACTCGAAATTTTTTGATATTGGTAAAATGAGATAGAAGTAACTATGCATGTATAAATGTGTGCTATTTCCCTTATACAGATTAAGTGGTAGACACTCTGATTACTATTTCACAAGGAACCAAGAGTTGACTTGGATATCTACAAAGAGTTATATGTGTTAAAACTTTTATGGTGAGGATGACCCAGGAAAATGAAGTGCTTCAGAATTGCTTTTTAAAAATGTTTTCTTTTGTTATTAAGTAGGTTATTATTAAACTAGAAAGTGAAATATCTATAGCTCAATCTTTTTCTTTTTAAGAGAAAATGTTGTCCTCTTCTCAAGAAAAATTTGAGGAGATAAATTCACAGAAATTGCAGAAGGGAAGTATCTAATTATAATGCTGAACTTTTAAATACGTTTTATTATTGAGCCAAGACATTTTTAAAGCTGGATTTTCTTGTGAAAAGTGATTAGCTCACAAAACCAAAAACTAAACCTATTGTCACCAAGGCCATTCTGACTCGTAGCAAACAAGGTTTCAAAGCCTGTAGTCTTTATGGAAGCAAACTTCCACATCATTTCCCCCCAAAGCAGCTGGTAGTTTGAACTGCCAACCTTAATAGGTAACAGCTGAGCACGTAATCGTTTCATCCCTAACACTCATTGTTTGCCTCATTCTACCTCTTAATATTTAATTTTATTTTTTTATAATGCTCCTTGTATTTTTATTATAGTTTGAGTGACAGTTTAAAATGTAAACAGATTTTTCATTTAGCCATTCATGTATATTTTCTTTTGTGACATTAATTATAACATCCATAATGTAACCACACTCTTCCCATTTCTTCCCTGCAATTCTTGTTTCTTTTTCATCTATCTTTTTCTGTCTTCTTCGTTTTATTCTTGGACTTTCGTTTAGCCTATGTAGTTGATACTGAAACTTGGTCTCACATACCTTGGACATGTTGTTAGAAGAGACCAGTCCTTGAAAAAAAAGACATCATGCTTGGAAAAGTGGAGGGTCAGTAAAAGAAAGGAAGACATTCAAAAAGATGGATTGACACAATGATTGTAACAATGGGCTTTTATATATCTGAATTAATGAGGATGGCACAGGATAGGGCGAGGATCAGGTCTGTTCTTGATAGGCCGGCTGTGAGTCATAGTTGATTAGATGGCACCCAACATTAACAACAACAACAACAACATCAACATGGATCTATGGATCATCCCTGATACTTATATTTTAATTGCAACCCAAGAGGTAGAAGGACTCATAGTACTTTGAGCGAAACTGCTTAAGTTTAATCTTGAACCAGTGTCCCTTTTAAAGACTTGGTAAAGTCTATGGTGAAGAGTCGTGCTGTCAACTCAAGCCTCATTGTTTGAACACATACATCATCTGCTCTGAGGGAGAAAGATGGGAGATCTCTTGCCATGTGATTTACTTTCTCTGAAAACCTACTGGAGAGTCAGCTAAAAGTTAGTTTTTATTTCAGGGTTGATTTTATAATTCATCCTGCTAAGATTAATAGCAGACTATTTATAAGAAGTGTCAGACCAAAGTAGTCCAAAATTCTTAACCAGCTGTAAGTTGTTGTTGTTATGTGCCATCAACACACCAGCAACTCATAGTGTGCCTATGCACAATAGCTCTGAAGCCTCCCCTATTCTGAGCCAGTCTCAGTGACTCTGACACATCTACCCTCATTACCTCAGTTACTGTATCAATTCATCTAATCCGGGGTCTTCTTCTGGGCTGTCCCTCTACCCTTCCAAGCATCATGTCCTTCTCCAAGGACTGGTCCCTCCTGGCTATATGCCCAAGATATGTGATATGGACTTCACAATCCTAGCCTCCAAGGAGAAGACAGACTTATTTGTTTTTGTGGTGGTCCATGGTATGTTCAATACTCTCCTCCAGCACCAGTACTCAAAGGCATTGATTCTTCTTCTGTCATCCTCTTAGGCCAGCTCTTTGATGCATAGCATCTAATTGCAAAGACCGTGGCCTGGATCAGGTGCACCTTAGTTTATAGACTGACACTGTTGCTTCTCAGTTCTCTAGAGAGGTCTCTGACAGCAGACTTTCCTAATGCAATTCATTTCTTAATTTTTTGTCTGCTAGTGCCAAGAGTATTCATTGTGGAGCCGAGCAAACTGTAATTTTTAACAACCCCATTCTCTTTTCTGTATCTGTCATGGTACTGCCAATTGGCCCAGTGGTGAGAATCTTTGTCTTCTTGTTATTGAGCCTCAAGCTGTATTGAAAACTGCAACCAGCTGTATAAGTCCATAATTTCTAACATTATCAGCTCCATCCATGGCTCAGTTCCCCAGTTCTTCTATGACCTTTGGGTTCAGTGATTTGCTAGAAGGTCTCCCAGAGACTTAAATCTATCAGGAAGAGTGACTCACATGACCATAGGTATGCAGGCTGATTTGGAGCAACTGGTGATGGGCGAGGATCCTGTAGACTGTCAGTTGTGGCACACCTAGATGGCAACTATGGGAGATGCAGACTGGTGGTGTAGAGACTGGTGAGCAATGGGACTGGATCCTGTAGACTGTCAGTGTGGCATAGCTGGATGACAACTGTGGGTGATGCAGGCTGGATACTGTGTCCTAGGTGAGCAATCCACAAGGAAAATGCCTAGCAATGAGGTACCATGAACTTATATAAGCCTCTGGTAGGATGGGGCTTATATCTTATCTTAATACTCTCATTAATACAATAATTACTTCAGCACAAAATAAACAGTTAATTATTGGCTAGGAAAGACATCTGAATGGTAAACCTTAGACACTCAGAAGAGTATATAACAACAGAAGAACTGATTCCTTTGTGGTGCTGTAGAAGAGTACTGAATGTCCCAGGGACTGCCAAAAGAACAAACAACTATGTCTTGGAAAGAGTGTATCCACAGTGCCCCTTGGAGGCAAGAATGGAAAAGCTTTGTCTCTCATACTTTGAACACACTGCTAGTAGAAGCTATTCTTTGGAAAAGGATACCATCCTTAGAAGCGTGGGGAGGCCAGTGAAAGAGAAGAAGACCCCCAACAAGATGGATTGACATGATGACTTCAGCAGCGGGATCAAATGGATCACAGATGGTGAGGATGGCACAAGATAGGATAGACTTCAGATCTGTTATTCAAAGGGTCACTATGAATCGTACTCAACTCAAGGGCATCCAACAACAATAACAACAACCAACATGTGGCTGGACTGAAATTTCAAATTCTCCAAAAGTCATAGCTATTTTACTTGATTGCCTCTTGTCTGTATGTATCTGGTCAGACAGAAATACTTGAAGAGTGAAGGGTAGATGACAGTTTGGCAGTTTCACTAATCATGTTTTAAATTATTTTGCCAGGTTAGGGTGACAATGCATGTTGACTATAGGTTGCACTTTGCTAATAATTAGATTTAATTGTTGAGACAGCAAAAATCTGACCAGAAATAAATTCTGTAATGCCAGATGGTATTTTTAAAAGGTACCATCTGTACTGAATGTGTTGATTCACCTGACTTGTTTACATAGATCTTATATGCAATTGCTCACTCATACTAATTGCTTTGATTTAAACTTTAATTTCTTTTCTCTCAGATTTGTATTTGTTAAAGCCTTTCATGCAAGGAGATAAAATAAGGAGGATCTTAGAATTTAAAAAAATTTCTAGTCAGAGGGGAGCTCTGGTGGCCTAGTGGCAAGAAGCTGCACTGCAATCCCAGAGGCGCAAAGTTC
>NW_006399807.1:15652867-15654333 GCF_000299155.1 Elephantulus edwardii | reverse complement strand
AGAAGGCAGATCTTAGATTCTTAATGAACAGTTGTAACCCCAGTCCAAACTCACTGTTGTCATTTCTGATTTATGACAAACATCTAGCTGGTTTCCATGGTAGATTTGAACCTCTGACTTTTTTAATTAGCAGCACAACCAACTATACAATTTGTTGTTGGTAGGTGCCTTTAAGTTGATTACTACTCACAGGGACCTTATGAACAAATGATCTGTACCTTGCCTTACCTTACACATCTACATTATCTTCAACATGCAGTACCCCATATTTTGCACTTGGGGTGTCCATCTTGTTAAGAGTTTTCCTTGCTTATGCTGACCCTACACTTTCCCCAGCACGATGCCTTTTTATGTGAACCAGCACCTTCCAACAATATGCCCAAGGCCTCTGAGACCAAGTTTATCTATTCTTGCTTCTAAGGAGCCCCTTGGAGCCCCTTTGGTTGATTAAAGATTCTGCTTTGTCTGCGATTTTTATTGTCCAACTTTTAGATGCATGGAAAGAAAAGACTATGGCTTAGATCAGGAACAATTCAGTCTTTTAACTTATAGCATTGCTCTTAAACATTTGGAAGAGTTCTTGACTGAATATTTCCCCAATGCAACACATAATTTAATTTGACTGATTCTTACCATAGGTGTGGATGGTGATCCAAGTTGACAATTTTACTCTTTTCTCCAACTACCATGATGTTGTCTATTGATCCAGTGTTGAGGATTTTTGTTTTCTTGATGTTGAAATTGAATCCATATTGAAGGCTTTAGTCTTTGATCTTTTGCAGCAAGAATTTTAAATCTTCCTCTCTTACAGAGAACAGGACTGTGTAATTTGCGTAATGCAAGTTGTTGATGAGTCTTCCTCTAATTCTGATGCCTTATTCTTCTTCATATAGTACAGCTTCTCAAGCGATTTGCTCAGTGTACATATTTGGAGAAAGGATGCATCACACTTTCTTTTAAACCATAAAGTGGTTTAAAAACTTTTTAAACCATGGATTTTAAACCATGAAGTGTTTCCTGTCTTGTTTGTTCAGACAACAACTACTTGATCTAGTTATAGTTTCACATGAGCACAATTAAGTGTTCTGAGATTCCCATTCTTCTCAATGTTAGTCATGATTTTTATGATACACACAGTCTAATGCTTTGCATTGTCAATAAAACACAAAAAAAGTGTTTTTCTTATATTCTCTGCTTTAAGCCAAGATCTATTGGATATCATCAATTATTTCTCTGTTGCCATGATCTCTTTTGAATCCAGATTGAATTTCTGGTAGCTCCCTGTTGATGTATTGTTATGGATTTTATCCCAGATGATGTCCTGGCCACTATCTTCCGTATTTCTTGGAATAGACTATGGAACATGTCTAGGGCTGCATCTGTTGGTTTGAAACCTGTCAGTCGGTATTCCATCAATATCTGGAAACTTACTTTTGCCAGTGCCTTCAATGTTGCCTTTTTTTTTT
>NW_006399807.1:15636194-15651762 GCF_000299155.1 Elephantulus edwardii | reverse complement strand
TGAACTTGCACATGAATAATTGATTATTTGTTTCACAGCAAACCTTTGGCCTTCTTTAGACTGCTAATATTGAGCTTTTCTACTGATTCTTTCCACACATACAATCAGTCTTATTCCTGTCTAACCTCTTAGATGAGTTCTATGTGTATAATTGCCATTTAAAAAAATAGGTATTTGCAATGAATAAATCATTGAGTGTACAAAATTCTATCACTTATTTTGCAGCCTCATTCTGCATCTTTCTGCTAGAGAGAACTGGTGTATTTGAAGCCTCATCTTTGGGTTGTTAGCAGAACTCCTTACCACTAGGGTACCAGAGCTTGCTCATTAAACTATTGTTCCTGTTACATGCTGTTGATGTGGAGTGTACCCATGGCTGATCTTCCAATAGGTTTCCAGACGCAGTGAATCACATAAAAGGAGACTGCCTATCTTTCTCCTACTGAGCATCTGGTGGATTTGAACCATGTGCCTTGGGTTAACACCTTACCTCCTTAGCACTAATCCACCAGAGCTCCCTTGCTATATGAAGTCTCCTTAATTAACAGTAATAGCATTTTCTTAAATTTGAGGTAACATCTTATTTCAAAACACATTTTCAGACAATAACATCTGTAGATAATGAATAATATACATTTATTTGTTTATTCTGATAATGGGAACATATTTCTAGTGAAAAGTAATAATTATTCCTCTGAGAAAAAAGTGATTGGATATAAAGTATAATTTATCAGTAGTAGTGTGACACATGGAAGAGATACAGGAATTGGAAGGTAGACTCATGCCAAAAAGTCTTGTTCCTAAGACCCCGAAGAACTGTTTCAATCACAGAAGCTGACTTTTGAGACCCAGTGAATGGCTGGCAAGCTCAGACTCACCTCTGAAAGTGACTGACACTGGATTGTGCAGTTCTTGTATGGAAATCAATCCCAAAGAACCTAAGTGGCATTTAATACTTGAAAGCCAGGTAGGCAGATGATTGCCGTGCAGAAAATATACCCCTTCACTGTGATTCTTCACTTACTAGAAAATGTCTTACTTTTACAGAAGACTGATTTGAGCAACTTTGTGCAAAAAACCAGGGATGTTCAGTGGAGAGCTGAGAACCTGTTAGGAATCTTGAAGGAAAGTAATTGCTTAGAATTTCAAAAGGAAATAAAACCCCAGCTTGTTCCTTTATCTGTCCATCTATCCCCCCACACACCCACCTACCATCTATCCAACCTCCCACTCATCTATGTTCAGTTGCTTGCTTGCTTGCTTGCTTGTCTGCTGAACCTCTAGCAGCACAGCTTATAAAAAATTGTGCCGCTAACCCAAAGACTGAGACTCTCTGGCAGTTCAAATATACTGGTGGCTTCCGTGGGAAAAAGATGGGTAAGCTACTCCTCTGTGACTTATAGCCTCCTGAAAACTTGGTGTGTGTCCAACTATGAGTTGATACTCATAGCAATAAGTTGACTTTTATTTGAGTTGCTTTGTTCTAAGGAACCCTGATGGTACAGTTATGAAGCTTTCACTGCTAATCTAAATTTGATAGATCAAACCCAATAATAACAACTCCATGGGAAAAAGGCATGGTAGTTAGCTTCCATAAACTCCATTGGGCAGTTCAACTCTGTCCTAGCTCACTATAAGTTGGAATCAATGGGAGTACTTTATACATGACACTAAGCAAGGTGCTGGGAATGTAGTTGAGAATAAAACAGACTTGGTCCTTGATTTGTGCCACTTACAGTCTAATGAATATAATATTGTTGTTATGTGCCATTGAGTCAGAATCTATCCAAAGCAGACCCTCCAGTGGGTTTTCAAAAGTAGTAAATTGGAAGCATGGAAGGAGATTGCCCAACTTACTCCCACAGAGCAGCTGGTGGATTCAAAATGCATGCCTATAGGATTGCAGTGCAGCTTCCTATCACTAGGCCTCTAGGGTTTCCTAATGAGTATAAAGTTGTTGTTATTCTTGGGTGCTGTTGAGTCAAGTTGGACTCATAGTGACCCAATGAACAGTCAGCCTGAATTCTGCCCTATCCTGTGCCATCCTCCTCATCTCTGACACACTAGACCCCATTCCTGAAGTCACCATGTCAATACAATTCATTAAGGGTTTTCCTCTCCTTCAATGACCTTCCATCTTTCCAATATGATGTCCATTTCCAGGGAATAGCCTCACCTGGCTACATGTACAAAGTGTACCAGATGAAGCTTTATCATCTTTGCACCCAAGGATCTCTGGAGGTATCTTTTCTAAGACGTAGCTGTTTGTTCTTTTGTCAGTCCATAGGATATTCAGTACTCTTCTCCAGCATCACACTCAAAGTCATCACTTCTTCTGTCATCCTTATTTATTGTCCAGGTCTCTGATGCATAGCAGGTGATTGGAAAGACCTGAATCAGGCACACTTTAGTTTTCAAACTGACATCATTGCTCTTTAGCCTTTTGGAGAGTTACCTGACAGCAGACTTGCCCAATGCAATGTGTCTCCTGATTTCTTGCTGGTGGTACTAAGGGTGTTGATTATTGATTAAGGATGCTAGATCACTGACAGCTTCAATACTTTCTCTTTCATAATGTTGACTGTTGGTCCTATGGTGAGTACCTTTTTCTTTATGTTTCCAAGTATGTTTTCCCTGTCTGTAGGCTCTAGTTTTACTTTTTTTTTTGGGAGTTTTTTTGATGCACATGTTGTATACATTCAAACAAAAACTCTCTGCTGTCAAGTTTGAACTGATTCATTAGTTGATCCTCCAGTGGGTTTTCATAGACTGTTAATTGCACAGGAGGGGATTGCCCATCTTTCTCCCTCGAGTGGCTTCAAACTTCCTGCATTTGGGTTGGTGGTACAACTCCTAGGGATCTAATTGTTTTAAGATCTTAACCACTCTCCATATGAATGGCAGTGTTTCCCTGGCCCAACCCAGCTTTTCCAAAGATCAGGCTTGTGCCATTTTGTATCCAGCCCTGAGAGTTCACACATATTTCTAATTTAAGATACTTACTCCCTAACTCAAGGTGCCAGCACAAAGTTAAAGTGGTGGAGAACAAAATAACTTTTCCATTTCCTAGGGGATGAGAGAAATAGAGCAGGTGCCAGAGTAAATACTCCCACAGTAATCGGTTCCTGAGGTGACCAGAAATTCTCTCACAACAATTCCAAACAGCAGCACCATATCATTTTTGATCCACTGAAGCAGAAGTGACATCCACTTCCTAAATAACATGCCTCTGGAAACTCTATGAACGTTAATAAGAGTTAATAGTTGTAGAGGGGCTTCAGGAATTTTGTTCATAGCTATGAGTTGTGCTTGACTCGAAGGCAATCAACAACAACAACAACAACAACAACAACAACAACAACAACTATCTCCTTATTCAGTGCTTTAATTTATTGCCTCCAGACTGGCAGACTTCTTTATCTTTTCCAAAGAAACACAGGATACCAAGATCATAATCCACTTCTGTTATGTTTGCTTTCTGGTGTATTAGTTGCAGAGGGTCTGGGATGTCATCTGCCTAGACTACCATCTTTCCTAGAAGTCCTACTTTTATTTTAAACAGGAAGAACACATATGAACTATTTTCTTAGTTCATGAGAGAGTCAGTATATCGCAAAGCTAAGAACCTTCAAAGAATTGAATATTTATGGGTGCTGTGCTGGAGAAGAGTATTGAATGTACCATGGACTGCCAAGAAAACAAACAGATTCATTCTAGAGAGGGTTAAACCAGGCTGCTCCTTGGAGGCAAGGATTCTGGGGCTTCGTCTGACATACTTTGGACATGTTGTAAGGAGAAACATGTCTTTAGAGAGGGTCATCATGCTGCGTAGAGTGGAGGGACGGCACAGGAGAGGAAGATCCTCTATGAGGTGGATTGATTCAGTGATTGGGGTAATCGGGATGGGTGTGTCAGAGGCAATGCGATTGGCACAGGACAGAGCAGGGTTTAGGGCTGTTGAACATAGGGTCGCTATGAGTCGCAAATGACTCGACGGGTGCCGTCGAGTTGCAGGCAACTCATAACGACTCTATGAAGGAGAGTACTCAATGCTTGGGTGTCTCTCATCCTCTCTCCAGGTTCATAGGGTTTCTGGAGGCAAGCTATTATGGAAGTGGATGCCACTCCTCCTTCCAAGCTTGTTTTAATTGGGGAACTCCACCCTGCGTTCTGTCCATATGGGTAACCAGCCATTAACACATTTGACGCACCAGTGTCACAGTGTTCAACCTCACAGCAACCACAAGTGACTGCGGTACGGCAACTTGTACACCAGGGCTATAAGACCTAGAGAAATGTCTGAACAAAAACAATGAAACACAGGCCCGTGGGCTGTGGATTAAAAGTCATCCACCTTCAGCTTGGTAGCATCGTCTTCTGTCCACTGGGCCAGCTGATCTCTCTCTCTCTCTATGTTGATGTTATTGTTGTTAAGTGCTGTCAAGTCGCAGGCGACTTAAAGAGACCCTATGAAGGAAAGTCCTAAATGCTTGGGTGTGCTATAGATAATTAGAATGTATTTGAATACATTTTCTAGGCTATCTGTTAAGATTGATTAATAACTTACAGGGTGATAAACCCTACTTTTGGGAGTATCTCTTTAACTAGAGAAAAATCATTTGCACCTCAATTGGATAGAAATTTACAGGTTAACATCACTTCACAAGACCTGTGTTCTTAATTAAAATTAAATAGAAAAGCCAGAAAATGCTAATTTTGCCTCAAAAGGAAATTAAATAATACTTGGGAAGACTATTATCCTCAGAAGATTGTTTCAGAGTGACATTTAAAGAACATGCTGAATTATGTGATAACTTACTGAACCTCCTTATCCAGAGTCTGATTGTAGGATAGTAAGAGTGTGTAATATATGGTTAAGTAGAGGGATTCAGGGAGTCTTTTAAGAGCAGTGTAAAGGTCGAATTATATTACTTCTCTCACTTTCCTCCTCTGAGGAAATAACATGAGAGTAATAACAATACAATCTCATAGGAGTGTGAAGATTAAGTGAATTGTATGTAAAATACTTAGAACAAAGCATGACACGTAAGAACTGTACAAATGCTAGTAATTATTATAATTATAAGCATATCTTGTATTTTGCTTCTTTTTGCACTTGAAAAAATACCCTTTTCTTCCATACAAATTGAAGATGTGTTGCATCCCTGCTTGGAAAAGAAAAACCCTTTGGTGACGTTTTTCTAATAATATATGTTCACATCATGTTTCTATCATATTTTGAAAGCTCTTACACTATTTAAAATTTTTTCACTATTGTTGCACAAATATACTGAAGAAAGGGCAGTCTCCTCCCATATCAGCTTTGAGCCATTTCTGGTTCAATGGCACATAACAACATAACAAAACTTTAGTGCAAGCATAAGTTTTATTTGCATACGGGAAACCCAAATTTTGTTTGACTCTAGTGTACTATTCACTGTATTTTGTTGATCTAGAAACAAACCCACAATATCTATGAGGTATGCCTGCATGCTAAAATATACATTTTCAAATCTTTCTGTGAGAATAATTTAGATCATCTAGGGTGGAATTTCTGCCTCTACCTTTTGGAGGGTCAGTTAAGGGTCAATTGCAACTTAGTGGTAAACAACAACAACAACAATAACAAGAGGGTGAGACCTGAAGGGGCAAGGGTTTTATTGCTCTGAGTTGGGGTTCTGGTGGTACAGAGGTTTTGTATTAGGCTACTTATTGAAAAATTAACATTTAAAGTCCACCAGTCTACTTTCTGGGGGGAAATGAGACATTCTCCATAGGGAAAGATTTACAGTTTTGAAAACCCAATGGGGCAATTATACTTCTGTCGTTTTGTGTCACTGTGGGTTGATTTGATAGCAGTAAGTATGAGCTGGGAAAAGCAAAGACAATTCGTGAGAGGCATTTCAGATTCAGGCATATGAGTCATCAGGAAAAGAGTTCAAGACGATCTGTGTCTTCAGGAAACAGTGAGCTCATTAATGGAAACATTTAAACTTCCCTTCTAGCTCAAGTGATACCAATCCAGTGGCTAAGGGCTGTAAAGGGTGCTAAAGTAAGCTTAGACATTTTGTCAGAATAGATTACATGGGACTCCACTGCTTGAGAAGCACATGTAAATGTGTCAATCACTGTTCTCAGACGGTCATAGTCAGAACTTGCTGTACAGAAGTGAAATCTGGAAATTGGAAGACCAAGGATATGGTGTTTATGTTGAGGCTCCATCAGTAAGCAGAGTGAGGTAGAAAGGAGTGAGCAGAGAATTGGTAGCCATGACAACTAGTGAGACAGCTTAGAATTCAGGGTCACATGTGATGCAGCAGTAGTTGGTAACTAAGATAGAGGCACAGGGATAAAAATGATTTTACTTGGTAGATGCTCGCAGAGAGTCCATGCAAGGCAAAGGTGACACTGTCTGATTAGACAACAGAGAGCAGAGCAAGGCAGCAGATTTCAAGTCCTTTAATTCAAAGTCTATAAAATGCCCACACACTGCAGTAATTGTGAATTATTTTACTGTGTACTAAACACCTTTTATAACCTCAGTGTTCACTTCAATACAGAAAATTACCACTATTTTTTCATATGAGGACTTAGAGAAGCCATATAATTTGACCATAATCACACAAGGCTGAATGTGTAATCCACGTCTCTTTGCTTCTAGTGTTCTTAATCAGTACTCCGAATTCATGGCTGTTAGGTACCATGGAGTCCTCCCCAACTCATAGCGACCCCATACGCAAGAAAATGTTCAACTATTCATCCTCAGAATAATTGCTGGTTTCTTTAAAAACATTTTTGTTGTAATTTGAGTGAAAGTTTGCAGAAAAAATGGATTTTTATACTCAGCAACTTATATTTTTTTTACAATGACTTAAATATAATAACCACGCAATGTGACAGTGTCCACAATGAAATAACTCTTTTCCCATTTCCAATCTTCCTTTGGTCCTATCCCCTTCCTGCATTCTGAACTTTGTCCTTGGGCAAATACTGCCTTTTTCATCTCCTGCAATAGTTTGCTCTAAATAATACTTAATTCCTTGATGTTATCATTCACCTTATATACCTGTCCATCGTTTGGCTAAAAGTTGAGCTATGGGAGTGAACTTAGTTCTAGGCTTAAAAGATGACTAAAGGCTATCACCTCAGATATTGCACCATTGACTATTGGTAAGCTTGGTCTTTTTTAGTATTTTGAGTTTTGCTCTACATTTCATTCCACCCCCATCAGTCCCCCAACTCTATCCAGGACATTCTATTGTGATGCCATTCAGGACTGTCATCAGTGGTAGCATGATGCTACCTAATTCTTCTAGTCTCTGTTCTTGAGGCTGAGGTTTCTGTGGTCTATCTAGTAATCCCTTTCCTTAACTGTGTTTGATTTTCATCACTCTTCCCTGCTCCATTTGGGGAGAGACCAATAGTTGTACCCTTAGATAATTTGTTGCTTTGATCAACACTATTGTTGCAGACATTGGGTCAGGTAATCTCGTTGAAGGCTTTCCTTTTCCCCCTTCCATTGGCTCTGTTCTTTTCCAAGCATTGCATTCTTTTCTGAGGTTTGGTCCCTCCTACATGTTCAAAATACCTGATATTTTGTCTTAGGTACTCTGAGAAGAATCCTTTTATTCCAAGAAAGATTTATACATTCTTCTGGCAGTCCATTATCAATGTTCTTTGTCAACACAAAAATGCAAATGCTTTGCTTTGCTTTTTCATTGTCCAACTTTCCCATGCATATGAAGTAATTGAAAATATTGTGGCTTGGATCAAGTGCACCTTATTTCTCAAAGAAATCTCTTTGCTTTTTCATACTTGAAAGAGAGATGTTGCAGATTTGACCACTGCAATAGCCATTTGAAATTTTGTCTGCGGCTTCCACGGGTGTTGACTGTGGATCCAAGTAAAATGAAATCCTTGACAACATCAATACTTGTTCCATTTATCATGGTGCTGCTTGACTCGCAAGATTTTTTATTTTTTCTTTAATGTTATGGCTTCAATCCCCTGCTTTTACTAAGTTATATCATCTGAATATCATAAATTGTTAGTCTTCTTCCAATTCTTCCTGCTTCTTCACATAGTAAAGATGTAATAAGTATTCCCAAATACTGTAATCTCATCATGGCTTCTCTTTACTCATAAAATTATCTAATATTGTATTGTTTCTGTTAACTTAAATATCTGAGTCAATATGAAGTAATTTACCATGTTACTAGAAGAAAAAAATGTGGTAAAAGAGAACATACAATGAGAAAGCTACTGTTTATTCATAAAATATTTACTTAATGATACCTTGATAGTGTTTTAGATGAATAAGAAATCATTTCTTTCAGACACTCACAATTTATGAGGATACAGATAAAAAATGAGTTTAATAATGAAAAAGCAGCAACAGAGGAGTACATGAGGTCCTATAGTTTCACAATGGTGAATTGACTCTGATTTGGAGACTCAGGGGCAGGCTCTCAGAGGGAGATGATGCAGCTCCCCCTGGAAAGATAAATAGCAGCTTGCGAATCAGGTGAGATGTGGAATTACATCCCTGACAGAGTCAACAACTTGTGCAAACATGTAGCGGTATTAAACGCATTATACTTTGATATTGTTGTATGGTCAGGCTTGCAGGGGGTTCCTGAAGGGGAGGATACCTATGACCTGGGAAAAGATTCTCCTTTGCTGTACTAAGGAATTCAGCTAATTATTTTGAATTAATAGGGGAGCTCTAAAGGATCTTAAAATGGGAAGGATTGCTCTGGACCCCTTCTTTTGCCCCTCTGTCACCTTTGTTCCGTCCAATGCGCTGGGAGGCCATGAACAAGTTACCAATCTTAGTGTCTGACTTTTGCTTGAATTTTGGCATGGAGGAGCAGTAATAAGAGATTGTTAGGAAGGAAAAGTAAATGTAGGATGTTAATTCTAATTTTGGAGTCTCCAGGAGTTGTCTTTATTGACCACCGGAAGGTCATAGATTGCCATGTGGCCCTCTCTACACAATTCTCTTTCCTTCATAGTAGAGAGCTTTCTCCCCTTGCTTCACCAGGCACATCACTGTTAATGGTCTGAGGGTATTTTATTACCCCCATGATTTCTCCAAGCCCTGTAAAGATTTTTAAAAATAATCTGTCATAAATTTCTAGAAAATTTTATAATTTGATCACATAGCTGATTCCTACGAGAGCCTTCTTTGAAACAATGACCATATTTTTATTTTAGAATAATCATTTAGTGAGTAGAGTTCTTATGGCTCAGAATGGGCAGAGAGGAGGACAAAATAATCATTCAGAGAAGATATAGTTGATCCTGACCTTGGATTACTGCAGTTATCACAGGGAAGAGAGGACGATTCTCAATAGATGTTAAGATTGGATTATCAGGACTTGGGCAATCCTTATAACCAACTAGACTAATCATCACCAGGTAGTTATTAGGTATGAGGAAATCCTATTCTGTAGTTTATCCCACAATAATTTGAAAGAAAGAGAAGATTTACAGAGAAATAGAAGAGAGACAAGTAGGACAGGTGTCCCCCAAACCTTTAAATGAAATGACATGGTAGCAGGCTTGGAGGAATCACGAACAACTCGAGTTTTTAAGGGCTTCAGTGTTCTGTCCCATTGGGTCAGGATAGCATTTCTGGCTCCAGTCCATTTTCCTGGACCCACTAGACGGTATTGGTAAGGAGTGCATGGTCCAAAGAAAACTTCCCAAGCCAACCTTGGATCTTTGAGGAACAGAAGTAAGACATTGGGCTTTGTGCCTATGCATTTAGCTAGGTCATCCATGTAGGGAATGTAGTCGAGCTTGTCTGTACTTGTGTCTTTAATGATACCCCTAAGAGGAAAAAGATGGATTATTTTTCATTAATCTTTTGATCTGCATTTTTGAAGTTAAAAATTACAACTATCTTCTCAATTATTTTTTAAAAGGAAAATGCTTTAGATTTTATTTTATGGTGGAAAAAAATGAAGACGTTTTTAGCTAGAGAAATGAGGACAATTTACTTGGTTAAAGGAAATGGTAAAAGAAGACAAATTAAGAGAAGGGCTTTAGGTGATGTTTTAAGTTCTTGAATTTGATGTGAAAGTTAAGTTTGAACAGTCCAAATGTAATAGTTTTTGAATGAATGAACATGATAACAGGGCATCACATTTAGACACCTGAATTATTATTTTTTTATTGTGTGTGTGTGTGTGTGTGTGTGTGTGTGTGTACCGCCAAGTTGGATCAGACTGGCACAGGATGAGATTACCCCTACTTCTCCAGAGGAGCATCTGGTGGATTTGAAGTGCTCACTTTCAGTATTTCAGTGCAGCTTCTTGGCACCAGGCTGCCAGAGCTCCCTCTGAATTATTTTTCTTGATGATGTAAATTTAAGTTGAGATGACTATATTTGGTGTTCTAGTACTGACTATACCACATATGTGGGAGAAGGATTGACAATCTCCTTCTGGGCAATTACTGCCTCTGGAAACCCATTGGAGGGTGAGCTTTGGGTCAATTTTGACGCTACAGTATAAAACAACAATATAGTTGAACGTTTTATTCATATCTGTTTACGTTGTTATTAAATATTTCTTTCCTCAATTTCATTCATCCATTAAATATTAAATATCTATCAATACCAGGCACCATTCTAGATGTTGGAAACCCAACAGTGAACAAAACAAAATCTTTATTAATTCTGAAGATAGACGTTGACAAGATTTGCTGATGTGAGATGTGAGAGAAAAAGAAGAGAAACGATTATTATGCTGAGGCTTTGACTGGCCAACTGAATTGAGTAGCCATTGACTGAGATATTAAAAAAAAGTCTCAGAGCAGCTCATTTTGTAGGGTGATGGAATTGGGAAAGATGGTCAAAAGTTTTATTTTTTTAAAAAAATATGTTGAATTTGATATACTCCAAATTATTAAAGTGATATTAAAATTCCAAACTCACATATCTAGTTGAGAATTTTAACAAGAGTCTGGTGTACCAGAGACACATTTTGGCTAGGGATGCAAGTTTGGGGGCTAAAAGTAGATGATAGTCTTTAAAACCAGAGGCCTGGCTGAGTCTACCTTGGAGGAGGCATAAATAGAATTTAGCGACTTGAGGACTAAGTCTGGGGTTCACCAATTTTTATTATGTTAGTATCAGGACCCACTAGTAAATGATGTGGAGAAGAAGTAGCTAGAGAAGTAGAAGGCAATGAGGACTGATGGTGTTCGGGGGCCATGTGAAGATAGGACTGGGCATCCGCTGGGGGCCAGGTTCTGTGTTCTGCTTAGACAAATTGGTGTCACCACATGATGGATCTAATGTGGCATACTCAATTGAAGGCAGAGCTAGGACGAAAACATTTCTTCTCACACCTTGCTCATAGCTATTTCCAACTTGCCATACTTCGACAGGAATAGCTTTTTGAAATTAAGAACTTTTTTTGTGCAATGAAATATATTTCAAAATTTTCCCAGTGGCAGAGGAAGGTATTTCATACCTTTTTATGAGCTGCTCCTTTTTAGTCACGTCAGCCATCAATTTTTGGTATGATGGTAATTTACAGAGTCCTATGAGAAAAATTGGAAACAGTGAAGTTATATGTGGCTTTCCCTTTATTTAATTTTCTCCCTACAACCACCATCACCTCATTTTTGACCTCCTATTGCCCCAGTCTTACAACATTATGGAATTGGAGATCAAAGTGTTATTTTCTGGAGGTAAAATTCTTTTCCAAACTCATATAGCCAGAATCGGGAGACTCTCCCAGGGCCTAGCCTTTGGCCTGCACCAGACTCACTTCTCATCAGCATCCAGAGTTAGGTTGCCTTTGTCTCCTCAATTTACTCTCACACCAGGAAGCATGCCTAAGGGACATGGCAGGAGGAATATAGCCCTGAGTTTTAAGACACAGACGTCACAGTGTCTCTGTTACAGAAAGTCAGGGGCAAGCCTCGAATATAGATTTTGTGATGTTCCTTTAAAGTGAAATTGTGTGTGTGCTCAAAAGCTACTGGTTGGTTAAATGTGAATAGTTGCAATGACGTTTCTTTTTATAACCCTGCTTTGGCCTATCTTCTTTTCTCTTCCATGGTGCAGCCTCCATCAGGCCAACATGAAGGGGGCCTGACAGTCTGGATCTTAGAGATATTCTGTCTGCTTGAGTGGCTGTACATATACCTTGTTCTCAGTCTCCTATCAAGTCTCAGCACTTGACTTCTATTCTTGGTGCTTTTCTAAATGTGTGAAACTAATTCTTGTTTTAACTCCTTGGACCTTAGCCACTCTTGGTTAGTTGGCTCAGAGTCTAAAAATCTACTCTGTCCTCTAGATTTCTAGAACTCTTATTACGTGAACTACTCCTTTCTTGTCTTCAACCTATGTTGCCAATTTATGACCTATACAATTCACCCTGTTTACCACCTTATTTGGGTCTGGTCAGCTGTCTTGTCTTGGTTTGGTGTGACTCTTCGTATGAGTCTACTATCCACAGAGGATAGGCTCAACCTAGATCTCTGGCTTACTCGCCATTCAAGTCACTTTAATTTGTAAAAAGCTAGTAGGACTTCAGTTGATGGTTTCTTGTTCACCTTGTGGGAGTTCCCCAGCAATGCCCACATTTAGTTCTATGGCATGATCTAATGAAACCTCATTTTGGCAGGTCAGGCCTTCTGATAAGCATTTTGGAAAGCAATAGGAAATATTTTTAAAAGTCAAGTACTTACGAGTTCTCTGTGGTTTAAAAAAATTGAATAATGAAAGCTCTTTAATTGTTTCTCAATAGTTAAAAAATAGGTAATAATTTAATGAAGGTTGTGGAATGTTTTCTGTAAGTAAAATGAGAGACTTCCTAAGCCCCACTTCCCCTCAACTAAAATAACATGCTTGCCAACTTAAAAGAATGTAGTTTTCAAATTACATTTGGACAGTGTTATAGAAATCAGCCTTATTGTAACAGTATTTGTGGCACAGCTGTTAAAGTGCTCAGCTACGAACTGAATTGTCACTGGTTTGGTGTCCCACAGTAGAGAGAGAGGACAGTTTGCTTCTTAAAGATTTATAGCTGTGGGATGTCAATGAGGTAGTTCTTTATAATCCTCTAGGATTGCTATGAGTCAGAATCAACTTGACAACAATGATGTGTTGTTTTTTTTTGTGGGGGGAGGTCATATGTTTGCAGTTAGGATCCTTTCCAAATAAATGAAGAGTAATGATGTCAGTTTGAGGACTAAGGTGCATCTGATACAGGCTACTGGCTTTCTGATCACTTGTTATACATTTGAGAGTTGGACAATGAATAAGGATGATAGAATAATTAATACCATTGAGCTGTGGTCTTGGAGAAGAGAAGTGAACATGCCATGGATTGCCAAAAGAACAAATATGTCTTGGAGAAAGTACAGCCAGAGTGTTCTTTGGAAGTAAAGATGATAAAGCCTCACTTCATATACTTTGGACATGTTGCTAAGAGGGCATATTCCTTGGAGAGAGTCGTGTTCCTTGGAAAGACAGAGGGTCAGTGAAGGAGAGGCAGACCTTCAACCAGGTGGGTTGATGTAGTGACTGTGGCATTGGGCTGTGTCAGGAAGTGTGAGAAAGGCATAGGAGAGGACAGGATTCAGAGCTGCTGTTTATAGGGTTACAATGAGAGAATAAGAAGAAAAAACCAAAACAGATGTCAGAAGAGACTCTGAATATTGCACAAAAGCACCAAGAAGCCAAGGCAAAAAGAAGACATCAAGAAGTTAAGGAGCTGAATGGAAGATTTCAAAGGGCAGCCTGGGAAGACAAAGCAAAGTATTATAATGAAATGTGCAAAGAAGTGGAGTCCAAAAATCAAAAGGGCTAAACTTGCTGGCATTTCTTAAGCTGAAGGAACTAACTCTCTCTCTCTCTCTCATACCCTTTTTTCACCTCCTCTTCTTTTATACTTTAACCCTTTTGGACATTTATACACATTTTACTTGTTATCCTTCTATTTTTACAATAATGGTTTTATGCAGTATTTGTTCTTATGAAACTGAGTTCGTTCATTCAGCATAATGTTCTCTAAACTCTCTCATGTTATATAGTATTTTACTAAATCTTTGTTCCTTAGGTGTTTAGGTACACCATTGTGTGAGTGTACCACAATTTCTCAGTCCATTTGTTTACTAACCTAAGACCTACCCTACTTTAAACCAATTGCTGGTGCTTTTATTTTGATTCACAGCAACCTCATGTAGGCCAGAGTAGAACTGCACTGGATTGCTAACCCCAAAACCCAAGCCCTGGTGGGTAGTTTGAATTTACCATTGACTCTGAAGGAGAAAGATGGACAGTTCCTTCCAGTACAATTTACAGCCTCAGGAATCCAATGGAGGGTCAGCTACAAAATCTTAGAGATCAGATTGCCAGACCACTCTTCCTTAGTACCATTGGATGGAGTTGAACCTCCAACCTTTCATTTAATATCCAAATAACAACTATTTGCACTACCAATGGATGTAAATAATACATATTACTTTTAAGATTCAGTTAATCACATATGGTTTGCAATAGCGTCAGAGTACCTTTGAACACTCTCGTGGCCCACCGTGCTTGGAGCTCTGTGCCTGATAGGATGGATCCTTTAAGGCTGATGAGACCAATGATAGCTAATGTTGCCTTTTCTAGGCTTGAGGGAAAGACTAGCTTGTACAGGAATGGCTTCTTTGTGCAAAGGCTTTTTAGAGGTTCTTCAAGAAAGGGAAAAGAAAATACATATCCTGTAGTGAAGATCACAACATCTATGTTTTCTTCCCTTGTCCCATCTTCAAAGAGCACTGAAGTTTCTGTAAACTCTTTCACACTGGTTTTCATAGTGACTGTCCCACAGAGGATGCAGGTTGGCAGTTCATCGTTCACAATGAACTTGGAGTTTCCCCTTTGACACAGAGGAGAAAACTGTTTACAATAGACATATATACATACAAGAGACTGAAGCCAATTGTTTCTTTGATTTAACCCAGGGAATTAGGTACCAAACTAAGGGAGTGCATTGACCACTTTTTAATTTAAACATATTTACCTGACTTATTGAGGGTTTTTCTTGTTTTACTTTGGTATATTTGTTTGTTTTTGATGGAAATATGCACAGTAAAAAGTATGACCATTCAATAATTTCTACATTACTGGGTTCCATTCTTCACTTTGTGCCATCATTCTAGTCATCTCTAACCAAATTATGTCCTCACTATTGAGTTAGATTTGGTACCTCCTCAATTTCTTTGCTAAGGAGTCTTATTGGTGTAGTGTGCTATGTGTTGCACTGCTAACCAAAATGTCAGTGGTTCAGATCCACTAGCCACTCCAAGAAGAAAGATGAATAGTCTCCTTGCCTAAAGATTTACAGCCTTGGAAATCTGATAGAGGGTCCCTGTGACTTAGAACTGAATCTACAGTAGCAGGTTTGGTTTTAAATGTCTCATCTATATTTTAGAGTTGTTGTTGTTGTTATGTGCCGTCAAGTCGCCTGCGACTCATAGCGACCCTATGTACAACAGCCCTAAACTCCGCTCTGTCCTGTGCCAATCACACTGTCTCTGACACTCCCATCCCAATTAT
>NW_006399807.1:15604413-15633449 GCF_000299155.1 Elephantulus edwardii | reverse complement strand
CCATTTCTGTTATCTAAATGTGTTCTGTTGTACTGTTGGCAATTTAATTTCATAAAAGAGGACGATCTATGCTTAAGGTAAACATTTCTTACTAATTGAACTAATGTGTCTTTTGGTTTAATGATACACTTCAGGGGATAAACTTGGTTCAAGATTTAAAATCCTCTTATAGCATTAGATTCAGGAACTCTTACCATCACAGTAGGTCTAGTAATATGTTATTATATTTTGTTTTCCTGCTGTCAGAAGCAATCATGTAGAAAGGAACTGGGTTTGCTTTTTGTTTCCTCTCAGGATCTTAAACTTTCATATCTCCTAGGATTAATTTCTGGAGCAATGTCTTTTTCTCAGATCATCTGGATAACATACACAGCAATCTATTTAGATTTTATATCATTCAAGCTTCAAGGGAATAAAACTCAGCAAAAAAATTTTTTTAATAAGAAATTCAGAATTAATTTATTATACTGGTATTTTCAGTATGACCATTTCTACTTAATCACATCAGACATAATGTCCTTGAAAATTTACGTATCAAATGATCCTTTGCCATCAATTGTGCTTCTAAAAGAAAGATATTTTACTGCTCAAAAATGATTGGGTCAAGCATATACTTAAAATCACGACTAATGACCTCAAGTGCATTTCAGAGGCTTTCTTTTCTTTACTAAGTTAGTAATTTAGTGCTGTTATGACAGAAATTTGGAAGAAGGACTGGCATCCACTTCTGAAATAGTTTGCCTCCAGAAACTCTATGAATGTGGAGAAATGATGAAAGTTATACAAGTGTTCAGGTCTTTCATTCATAGGGTCGCTATGAGTCGTCTATGACTCAACAGCACCTAACAACAACAACGACAGAAATATCATGAGTCAAACAAACAGAAATGGATTTTGTCATCATTTAGGAGGCTAGAAATCTAAATTCAGAGTGCCGGCTCTAGAGGAGGGTTTCCTCTCCTGTGGCTCTGGAGGGAAGGCCTTGTCTCTTTGAGCTTCCATTTCTAGATAATCTACATTTGACATAGCATGTCTCTTCCTCCATGTCTTGCTTTTTATACTTGCTTGTTTAATCTCTTTTATATCTCTAAAGAAATTGACTCAGGACCCACCTTACACTAATTGTTTCATTAGCATAACAGAGACAACCTGTTCCCAAATGGGATTATAATCACAGGCACATCAGCAAATGAGAGTCCTTCATTGGTGGAAAGCTTTACTGTCTCTACATCATTAAGGGCAGCTCATGGTCTACTGGTAAGGATCTACACCACCAACACAAAGGCACATGGTTTGAGCCCAGAAACTGTTCTGTGGGAGAAATATGGACACTTTCCTTACATGTGATTTACTGTTTCTGAAAACCTACTGGAGAGTCAGATATGAACAACTACTTTGAGGAAGCAGCCCTTTCCTCATTGTATGTTTAGTGCCTTCCAATCTGAGGGGCTCATCTTCCAAGATGATACCAGACAATGTTATTCATAGTGTTTTCACTGGCTTTTGGAAAAGGAAGGGCAATTCTGCTTCCTAGTGTACTGCAAACTCGTTTCTCTGCTGGAGCCTGTCTATTGTAGGTGACCCCTCTTGTATTTGAAATACCAGTAGCATAGTTTTCTAGCACCAGAAACATGAAAGTTACCACAGTATAACAAAGTGACAGAAAAATGGTGGGACTAAGAATTAGAACAATCTTTTTGGATGGCATAAATCAGCTTATAACTCTTGCTCTAAAGCTGCTGCATTATACATTAAAGTATATCATTTCAGAAAATCATATTGGAAATTCACAGCTCTAATTACTCAGCCTGGTATCCTGATGGTACAATGGATTACATGTTGGACTGATAACCAAAAGGTTTGTGGTTCAAATCCACCAGGTGCTCTAAAGGAGAAAGATGAGACGAACTGTTCTTACAATGATTTATAGCCTCAGAAACCTAATGGAAAGTTACTGTGGGTTGGAATCAACTTGATAGCTTGATTTCGATTTTTAATCATTCAACCAGAGAAGACATGATAGTGTAGTGAGAATTGACCATTTGCATTCACTGATGGTACAAATATGTTATTTCTCCAGTGCTGTTGGGTTTATTCCAACTCATTGCAACTCCATGTATTACATAAAAGAACTCCATTGCATAGTGTTTCCAACCTGTGTCCTTTTAGAAGCAGTTCACCAGACTTTTCTTCTTCAGAGATGCCTCTGGGTAGTTTAAAACTACCAGTCTTTCTGTTCGTAGTCTAGACCTCTCACACTCACTCACTCACTCACTCACTCACTCACTCAGTGCTGTGAGTACAGAACGTACTTATACCTGACCCTCCATTGTGTTTCCAAGGATGTATAATGTGTCAGAGCAGATTGTCTATCATTCTTCTGAGGCACTGTTGCTGCATTTAAATTGCCAGAGAACTATGGCCTTTGGGTTAGCAGTGCAACTTCCCATGGAGTATGCCACCAGAGCCCCCTTTTGTGACACCAAGGACTCCATTTCTAGATGATAGCTATTTCAAGATTCCTGTAAGTCAATTTAAATTTCCAACTTTTCAAGATGGATAGGAAAGTATTGCCTTCATTTTTTTTTCCTTCTCTAGCTTCATGAAACTTCTTTTTAGCCTGAGAAAGTTATTCTGTTTCAAGAACTACACTGGTAGGGACATTGTCTTAAGAAAGCAAACTTAGAAAAAGACAACAAAAGGAAATATCACAACTATGGAACATTTAGATTTCTGAATAAAATTGAATTAGAAATATTGATGTACTATTTTTCCATTAAATAAAAAAATCAAGTACCCTTTTGTAATACTTAATCCATAAATCTCATGGTTAAATATATTATTCATGCTTCTCTCTTCAATCCAGTTTCGTACACATGAAGGTAGAACTTGTTCAATAAGGTTATTGCATCTTCTGGTAATCATCATATTGACAGGATATCCCCCGTTTGCAGATCGGCCAATAACCCAAGTACCAGTTCTAGTACTGAGAAACACCTAAAAAGTAAGGAAAGATGAATACATCATTAAATCATTATGTAGTGCTTTTCATCAATGTATTTCAACTGATCTTATAACAATAGATTTATAAATATCTGTTTCTATAGTCACAAATTACTTTTTTAAACTCTTAAATTTTTTCACGAATTACTTTTGCCTGATCTAGATAACTGTTGAGTATGTTTATAATATTTAATATAAAGAATTACCGTACTTGTCATATATAATATTGTTCTGGCAGTCAGTCTTTTATGCAATTTAATAATATAGATTTACAGTGAGTGTTGTGGAAAGCAATGCTAATTGAATGAAATAGAAAACCTATCTTACTATACCTAATCATTGTCCTATAAAATGTGCTAAGTTTGAATAAATAAATTTTTAACTTGTGAATATATGCTTGGATTTTCTAAAATCATTATGTTTATTTATTGGGCAATATATAAGTTGCTTTATCTTGATTCAAAGTCTAATAGAACATTTGAGATTGTTCTAAAACATCATCCCCTTGTATCCTTATAAAAGGAGAATATAAAGATTTGTCTGTGATAAGGAAACTGGCCTGATTGGAGCCACTTGCCAACTTGATTATTTTTTTAAAGGCATTAGTTTATTGAGACAGGAAATTTACTGACCGGGAAGGAGAAAAATGCAGCACTGCATACCTCTGGTGGTAATGACTCAGAATTACCACTGAAGATGAGGGGAAGCAGCTAACTACTTATAAAACCAACACCTACAAAACCAACTCCTAACATGTAGCAATGGTAAAGAATTGCATAGGCTGTTGTTAACAATATACAGTGCTTAGTTTAAGAGAAAAACCTGTTACCTGCTTGATGTCTATCTAGTTATGCAAAAATGGTTAAAAGTAGTAGGAGGAATGGTCAGTTTGACCCACTTCTGGGAAGAAACTAGAAAAAAAAATCCAAGTAACCGGTTTGGGGAATTTTGTGGGTTATACAATACAGCCCACTACAATGCCCTAGATGGCTTCCCCGCCCACCCCGAACCACCACCTCTGATTAAAGCTTACTGGCCTCCATAAAATTTCTCTGCATTCTTTTTGCAGATAGTTCAATTCTTTAAATATGTTCTTAAAACAAATCAAGATGAGTAAATCGGTTGCTGTAACATTTTTAGGATTTTGTTTCTTCTTCCCATGTTGCTGCTGTAAGTATGTAGTTGTCTACAAGGTATTACAATCTTAACTACTCATACCAGCAATTAGTGATCTAGGGTGGGGTTGCAGATTCAGAGGGTGTAATATACCTGGGCTGCTGTTCGGCTGAGCTCCACTGCAATGTCCCCTCCAGTGTTCCCAAGACCAATCACTAAAATGCGTTTGCCCTGAAAGCCTTCTGGTATCTTGTACTCTTGACTGTGTAGGATCTGGCCATTAAATTTGTGGATTCCTAAGAGAGTTGAAGATCAGAAAATTAGATCTATCTAGAGCTATAACTCAAGAAATTGGACTATCTGAATAAAACTGTGATATCGGGATTGGAAGAAGACTCATCAACAACCTTGCTACATTTTATTGGGTGTTTTCATTGGTGTTCACACATGTTAGAATCTTAATCCTCCCAGAGGGAGGCATTTTAATTTTCATTTTTCAAGAGAACTGCCTGGTACGTAGGAGGTTAAGTGTCACACAAGTTTTACAATCAATCAATTCCACAGGCCAAGTTTGAACTTTGTTGTATGCCGTTAGTTCAGTGTACTTTGAACTACTGCATAATTTTTCTTTTCCTGATGACTTAAATGGTTGCGTTTTCTCTGGAAATAGCAATGACTAACTATATTTAACTTGATATCAGTGATTAATTTTGTTTCCAGATTTTGTTTGGTTGTTTTTCCTCCATAAATGGGAATTTCCCCCCCCCACATTGGTAGACACAGTTAACTTCTCCTGAGCACTTATTCTGTGCCTGCTGTAGACACTCCGTGGCATTCTTACTTTTCATTTCATAAGTGAATCAATTGATGCTGAGACACGTTAAGTGACTTTTTAACAGGTTGCAACAAGTAATTTGCTTGATAGCTGATTTAATTCCAAAGCAGGCATAGAAGAAAACATTAAATTAATTTACAAATACAGAAATAGGGATTGAGAATAATGGATTTTTTTCCTCATGCATCACTCATTTTAAACACAAAACATCTATCTGGGATATGGAATTGAATCACAAACATTAATTCATGGAAGAACCACATTACTGAGAGAGTTTGCTAAACATTAGGATTCCAGGATCCCAATTTCTAAGACTCCCATTCTAGAAGGGCTGCATGAACCTGCTCTTAAAATGACCACCTTAAGACATAGTGGTAGTTGGGGTGGAGGAGCAGGATTTCTCATTTTAAGAACCAGTGGAGAAGAGTACTGAAGATCCCATAAAATGCCAAAAGAACAAAGAGATATGTCCTGGAGAAAGTACAGCCAGAGATCTCCTGGGAGGCAAAGATGATAAAGCTTCAGCTCACATACTTTGGGCATATTGCTAGAGGAAGTTATTCCTTGGAGAGGGACATCATGCTTGGAAAGGTGGACAGATGGCAAAGGAGAAGAAGACCCTTAACCAGATGGATTGACACTGTGACTGCAGCAATGGGCTTGATTGTGCTGGAGATTGCGAGGATGGCACAAGAAAGGATAAAATTCAGATCTGTTGTCTATAGGGTCGCTGTGGGTTGTACTCAATTTGACAGCACCTAACAACAACAACAACAACAAAAGTCCAAAAGGATCATCTATACACATTAAATATTTAGTATGAATTGCCATGAATTTATGTAAAAGTTCTCATTTTAGTGCATTTTCTCTTGTTTCCTCACATTAGTGTCTTGGGGTGCTGCCAGGGAGAGAAATGAACTAGGAATTCATTGAGTATTTCCAGGGTCTGATCTTTCCATTTTTGAGAGTTGTATTATATGTGTATGCTAGAGCATTAGGAAAATCTGCTGACAGGGGCTTCGCCAGAATGCTAAAGAGCAACAATGTCAGTCTAAAGACTAATTGATCTAGGCCATGGTCTCTACAAATTTTTGCTGTGCACCAGAGAACTGGAAAATGACTAAAGATGACAGAAGAAGAACCAATGCCTTTGAGTTGTGGTGCTAGAGAAGAGTATTGTGGACCACCAAGAGCAAAAACAGGCCTATCCTGGGGAGGATGAAACTAAGTTGCTTCTTGGAGGCAAGGGTTTTGAGGCTCTAGCATACATATTTTTAGCATGTTGCCAAGAGGGACTAGTCCTTGAAGAAGGACATCATGCTTGGAAAGTTGGGGGGACAGCACAGGAGAGGAAGACTGTGGGTAAGATGGATTTACACAGTAACTGGGCTATTATGGGTAGATGTGTTAGAGACAATGAGATTGGCTCAGGATAAGGCAGAATTTAGAGCTATTGTGCATAGGATTTCTATAAATCGTAGTTGATTTGATAGCACTTAACAACAAGAGTGTTCTCAACTCTAGATATGGTGGCTTAGGCCTCTAGTCACTTCTGTGATTCTAGTCTGTCTGCTGCAACTGTTCCACTCTATCCTGAGGCTGTAGCCACCACTGCTCCACTCCCTCTTGCAGCTGCTGTCAGCTGCAGGTCTGGTCTCTTGAGCAGTCTTTGCCCACCACCACCACTTCTCATTTTAGTGCATTTCTCTTGTTACCTCACATTAGTGTCTTGGGGTGCTGCCAGGGAGAGAAATGAACTAGGAATTCATTGAGTATTTCCAGGGTCTGATCTTTCCATTTTTGAGAGTTGTATTATATGTGTATGCTAGTGCATTAGGAAAATCTGGAAATTAGAAAATCTGGAAAAATTAGAAATCACCACTGGGCCAGTTGGCAGCATTGTGATAGATGGAAAAGAAATTGAAATTGTTAACAATTTCCGCTTGCTCGGTTCCACAATCAACACTCTTGGCACCAGCAGTCAGGAAATCAAAAGATGGATTGCATTAGGGAAATCTGTTGTCAGGGACTTCTCCAAAGTGCTGAAGAGTAAGGATACTAGTCTAGAGACTAAGTAAGGTGTGCCTGATACAGGTCATGGTCTTTACAATTACTTGTTGTCCACCATAAAACTGGACAATGACCAAGGAAGACAGAAGAAGAATTGATTTCTTTGAGTTGTAGTGCTGGAGAAGAGTTTTGAACATACCATGAACTGCCAAGAGAACTAACAGGTTTGGTCTGGAGAGGGTGAAACCAAGCTGCTCCTTGGAGGTAAGGATTATGAGACTCAGTCTCACACACTTTAGGCATGTAGCAAGGAGGGACCAATTTATGGAGAAATCTAACGTGCTTGGAAGGGTTGAGGGACAATGCAGGAGAGAAGGACCCTGGATTAAATGGATTGACATAATAACTGAGATTATGAGGACAGGTGTATCAGAGATATGGCTCAGGATAGAGCGGGGTTCATAGCTCTTGTGTGTAGCATTGCTAGGAGTTAGAGCTAACTTGTCATATAACAACAACAACAACAACAACAACAACAGTAACAGGGAAACGTATATATGCAGAATCAAGAGCCAATATCAGTCTCAACGGTGAAAGCCTAAAAGCATTATCGTCACTGGTGCTAACCCATCTCGTTGAAGATAATCCCTTCCTGTGCTAATTAATTCTACCTTTACAAGTATGATAGATGTCCTTTTCCAGGAGTGGTCACTCCTAACAACATGGCCAAACTACGTGAAATGCAGTGTCCTGATCCTTGCCTCCAAGGAACACCCTGGCTGCACCGTTTGCTGTTGTTATATGCTGTTGAGTCGGAACCAATTCATAGCTGACCCTCGGTGCATTTTTAGAGGCAATAAATCACACGGGAGGAGATTGTCCATTTTCCCCCACCATGGAGCTGCTTGTAGATTCAAACTGCCAATAATGTGCCGCCTTTGGGTTCTCAATCAGCACAATTCCCTCTGGACTACAACACCCTGTATTACGCTAAATATTTTGCATGGAATATGTCATCTAATTCATGTGATGGTTAATACTATGTTAATTTTATTCAGTTTCCAACATATGCTAATTGGGTCTCTATAAAATGACTTAGAAGAGTGCTAGTTTTGAGTAAGACCCAGAATAAGAGAAGGTTTTTCATCAGGTTAAGGCTGCCATGCACATTTCTCTTCCCTTTCTGGCTGATTCAACTCTTTTTGAAGTGCAAGTGGTACATAGGGATGCTGTTTGAAGTCTTTGGCAGGCCCCTATCTGTGACCTCTCCAAAAGACTTAAGAACAATTGTGTTAGTTTGAAGACTAAGGTGGTGCATCTTATTCAGGCTGTGGTCTTCTCAATCACCTGCTATGCAGCAGAGAATTGGACAATGAATAAGGATGGCAGAAAAAGAATTGATGCCTATGAATTGCGGTGCTAGAAAAGAGTATTGAATATTCATTCCATGGACTGCCAAAAGAACAAACAGATACATTTTGGAGAAAGTGCAGCCAGAGTGCTCCTTGGAGGCCAAGATGACAAAGTTTCGTCTCTCATATTTTGGACTTGTAATTGTTGTTCTCATTGACTGACGTCGAGTTGAGCACGACTCATAGTGATGCTATGAACAAGAGGCCTGAAGCCTCTCTATAACTATTGTCATTTCTCCAATTTCATAGTTTCCAGAGGCATGAGGTTTAGGAAGGGATGCTACTCCTGCTTCCAAAACTGTCTTATACTGAGAGCTCCACCAAACACTGTCCACCATGGGTAACCATTATGGCATTTGACATCCCCCTTCCCTCAATGACACAAGGTTCAGCATTTAACAAGGTGAGGCTATTCTTGGAAAGGGACATCATGCTTGAAAGATGGAAGCCAGTGAAGGAGGGAAAGACCACCAATAAAATGGATTGAAACAGTGACTGCAGCAATGGGCTCAAGTGTGTCAGAGATGATTAGGTTGGTACAGGATAGGGCAGAATTCAGGTCTGTTGTTCATATAGTTGCTGTGAGTTGTTCTATATACCACTGAAGGACATAGATGAAGAGAAATCTTCCCAGTGAGAAGGACTTGGTTGCTCATTTTGCTTTGCAGGTGAGATGGCTAGCTGTACAATTGTGTGCACATCATGGGGTGAGGCCAATGATTCATCTAGATTATCAGGGACTTGGAAGCAACATGATTGGAAAATTGTTGATCAGGGTGTGTGGGAAAGAAGCCCATGGATGAACCTTTCTGAATGGGCTAATGAAGTGAAGATATTTGTGGCTTACGTGAATGTTTACCAAAGTTTGACCTTGACAAAGGAGGATTTTAACAATGGGCTTAGGAACAAAATGGCTATAGTATTATAATATCAAAGCTAGAAATTATGCTTAGCAACATGGACTTTCACTAAACAAGGTCAATTACTGAGTGCTCAGTCTGTTAGCAGCAGAAACCAATACTGTGACCCAAATATGGCACCATTTCTAGGCATGATCAGCCAGCAATCTGATGGAAAGTTTAATATATTGGACCACTCTTATCACAGATAAAGCTGTATTTCATTCTTACGAGAAGGGACATTTAATGTGAATCCAAATTTGCCTTCTCTGCATGCAGTGTTTCTTCCAAAACTATCATCCATAGACTTATAGAATGCCTTATTTGCTGTCATGTTTTCCTACACAGAATTGCTTAGCTTAAGGGACTCACTTCATGGTAAATTAAGTGTGGCAATGGACCATGCTCATGAAATTTGTTGGCCTTATCATATTCCCAGTATGAAGCATTTGGCTTGATAGAACAACAAAATGGTCTTCAAATGACACAATTATAGCACCAAGTAGGGGGAAGTCAAGGTTCAATTCTTGGTGTTATGTCTCCTGAAGCAAGGATTCGTGGGTTCAGGAATCAAAGAGTGGAAATGGGAGTAACATGACTCATTATTACCAGGAGTGACTCACTTGCAAAATTTTTGCTTTCTGTCCCTGTGATCCTATGCTCTGTGGGATTAGAGATCTTAGGACATCATGCTTGGGAGGGTGGAGGGCAGGCACAGGAGGAGAAGACCCCCTATGAGGTGGATTGATTCAGTGACTGGGATAATTGGGATGAGTGTGTCAGAGACAGTGAGATTGGCACAGGACAGAGCAGGGTTTAGGGCTGTTGCACATAGGGTCACTATGACTGGCAAGCAACAACAAACAACAACAACAGTTACAAAGGAAGGGATGCTCCTAGGACACACAGTAACTTGAAATTAATAATACCCTTTGACTACTTATATTTCTGAATGAGTAGATGAAGAAGGGAATTACCATATTGATTGGTATGATTGATTCTGATTACCAAAGGGAAGGTGGATTGTTCCTGCATGATGAGGGTGAAGAAGAGTCTGTCCAGAATACAAGAGATCCCTTAGGATGTCTCTTAGTATTGCCATGCCAGCTGATTAAAATCAATGGAAATCTATTAGCAACTCAATTCCCAAATGACCAATAATGGCCCAGACCCTTCAGGAATGAAAGCTTGGGTCAACTCACCAGGTAAAGAACAAACTGAAGTGCTTTTTGAGAGATTTTGAAGAAATACAGAATGGGTAGTGGAAAAAAGAAAGTTTTAAATACTAGCCACAACCACATAACCATTTACAGAAATGAAAAATATAATCATTTTTAGTACTTCTTCCTTGTTTTGTATAGATAATTGTACAAGATATGTGAGCACACACACACACACACACACACACACACACACACACACACACACACTCTCTTATGTATTTTTCACACAAATATATTTATATTATATGTCAATCCACCTGGTTGAGGGTCTTCCTCTCCTTGGCTGACCCTTCACCCTGCCCAGCATCATGTCCTTCTCCAAGGAATAGCTTTTTCTAGTAACATGCCCAAAGTATGTGAGGAAAAGTCTCATCATTACTGCCTCCAAAGAACACTCCATCTGCACCCTCTCCAAGACACAACTATTTGTTCTCTTGGCTATTCATGGGATGTTCAGTGCTCTTCTCCAACACCACAGCTCAAAGACATCAGTTCTTTTTCTATCATCCTTATTTATTGTCCCGCTCTCAGATGCATAGCAAATAAATGGAAAGACCATGGCCTGAGTCAGATGCAGCTTAGTCCTCAAACCGACATCATTACTCCTCAATAGTTTGGAGAGGTCCGTAACTGCAGATTTCTCCAGTGCAGTGGGCTTCCTTATTTTCTGACTGCTGGTACCAAGGCTGTTGATTATGGATTCAAGCAAGATGAAGCTGCTGACAGTTTCTATCCATTATGACACTGCTCTTAGTCCAGTAGTAATAAGCTTTGTTTTTTTGATCTTGAGATGCAATCCATACCGAAGGCTGCATTCCTTGATCTTCTGCAACAAGTGTTTCAAGTCCTCTTCATTTTCAGCAAGCAAGGATGTGTCATCTGCATAATACAGGTTATTGATGAGTCTCTCTCCAATCCTGATGCCACATTCCTCTTCATAGAGTCCAACTCCTCAGATAATTTGCTCAGCACACTATTTGAATATGTATTGAGAGAGAATACAACCATGACACACTCCCTTCTCAATTTTAAACCATGCAGTGCTCCCCTGCTCTGTTCACACAACAGCCTCCTGGTCCAGGCATAGGTTCCACAATTAAGTATTCTGGTATTCCCATTCTTCTCAATGTCAGCCAAAACTTGTTATGATCCACACAGTCAAATGCCTTTGCATAATCAATTAAGCATAAATACACATTCTTCTGGAATTCTTAACTTTCAGCCAGGATCTATATGACATCAGCAATGATATCCCTGATGCCATAGCTTCTTCTAAATCCTGCTTGAATTTCTGGTGGTTCCTTTTCTAGCCATTTCTAGTACATCCAAAGCTACATCTCTTAATTGAGATAAGTCAATTGGTATTCCATTGCTTTCTGGAGTCTTTATTTTTTTGCCAATGTGTTCAATGCAGCTTCTACTTCCTCCTTCATTATCATTGGCTCTTGTTAATATGGTACTTCCTGAAATTTTTCCAATGTCAATCAATTCTTTCTGGTACAGTGATTCTGTTTATTCCTTCAGAGAGGAAATGGAAATTAAAATATTCTGCCTGGTGTTCCTCTATAGCAGACCCTTCTCATGTTTGGCTGATAAGGCAAAACTTTTTTAGTAGGATTATTTGAACATAATATCTGTGATTCTCTTCCTTCTTTATAATCTGGGCTTTTGGGCACTTAGCCAGGAGGCAGTTATGAGAACAGAACAAGGAAATAATGCATAATTTAACAGGAAAAGTATATGGCAGGGATACTTCCTATCTCCATATATTTTTCAATCTATATGTTGAACAGATCATTTGAGAGGCTAGGCTCTATAAGGAAGAATGTGGTGTAAGGATTGGAGGAAGACTCATCAATAACATGCACTATGTAGATGACATAATCTTGTTTGTTTAAACTGAGAAGGATCTGAGGTATTTGCTGCTGAAGGTCAAGGTCTGCAACCTTCAATATGGATTGAAGCTCAACATCAAGGAAACAAAGATTCTCACCACTGGGTCCACTGGCAGCATCATAATAGATGATTAAGAGATTGAGATTGTTAACAGGTTCAGCTTACTTAGCTCCACAATCAATACTCTTGGAATCAGCAGCCAGAAAATCAAAAGATGAATTGCATTGGGAAAGTCTGCTGTCAGGAACCTTTTCAGAGTACTGAAGAGCAATGATCTTAGTCTGGAGACTAACGTGTGCCTGATCTAGGTCATGGTTTTCACAATTACTTGCTTTGCATCAGAGAGCTGGACAATGTCTAAGGATGACAGAAGAATTGATGCCTTGAGTTGTGGTGCCGGAGAAGAGTATTGAAGATGCCATGGACTGCTAAGAGAACAAACGCGTCCATCTTGCAAAGGGTGAGACCAGGTGCTCCTTTGAGACAAGGACTTTGAAACTTTGTCTTACATACTTTGAGCACATTACAAGGAGGGACCAGTCCTTGGAGAGCAGTATCTTTTTTTTAACATTTTTTTATTTTATTATTTTTTAAATAATTTTAATGAACATTTACAGAGAATTTGGATTTCCATTCATTCATTGTTGCACTTCTCTCCCCGCCCAGCCCTCTCCCCCCACCCCCCAGTTCGCTCCTCTCTTTCAAAAGTAAAAGAAAGACTTCCTCCCTGGTACACAATCCCCCTGCACCCCTCCCACCGCCCCAAGTACATTCCACTATGCAACCTTAATTGTGGACTCTTGGGGTGGAGGGACAGTGCAAGAGAGGAAGACACTGGATAAGCTGGATTGACACAGTGACAGAATAGTGTGGGTAGATGTGTCAGAGACAGTGAAGTTGGCTTAAGATAGAACAAGGTTGATCTTGGTCCCTTTCTGTCCACAGGTTAATGAAAGATCAATGCATCCATCGCCAGGTCTCCCCCATCCCACTCCCCACTTCCTGGACTGAGCAAAGCCCTGCAGAGAGTTCAGCCTATCCTCCTTGGACTGGGGAATGCTGAACTCCGCTGTCCCTCTCTGCCTACAGATCACCAATATGAAAATCCTGTCAAACCATCACCTGCAACTAGTACAAGAATGAACTAAAGCACCTGTTGCTGAACTGTCTTATAGAGTAGAGAAAAGTGGTACTTTGGCCTTGAACACTGCGGTCTGGCTATATCTCCTGGGATATCTTAAGGTCAAGTAGAAGAGGTCAGATAGAGCTGTAGTTTCTGGAGGGCAACAACCATCCCACTTTGGGAAAACAAGAGGTTAGAACCAATATACAAGTCTTTCACATAACATTGACATACCCTGGGACATTATATATTAACAACAACCTAAAATCTACTAAGAAAAGACTCATATAATGTCAAGAAAGCATAGCAATCTGAGTCAGTCATCATGAAAAATATGAAATAACCCTTCTCTTAAAAAAGCAGACCCAATGAACACCCCAGATAGAGAGAACCAGAAGAAATATGTTGATGTGGAATTATTTGAACAGCCAGAAGAAGATGCGAATGATGGAAAAAAAACAATGGAAGACATTAAGAGAGCAAATACCTCAGAGACAGTGATCCTGAAGAAATATGTTGATGAGGAGCAACTTGAACAGCTACGAAATAAAATGCAAAGGATGGAAGAAAGAATTGACAGTATAAATAAAGAGGTACAAGAGCTTAAAAAATCATCACATGAGAGAGTACAGCCAACACAGTACCAGAAATAACAGAAAAGCATGAAAATCCTATCCAGAATCTTAAGACCAAAATGACAGAAGTATCCAACATACGGGTAGGACAAAAAAGTAGAACCAAAGAGATGGAACAGAGAGTCAGTGAGCTGGAAGATAAGTGCCTCACCGAAAACCCACTAGAAGAAAAGTCAGAGGTGAGATGTAAAGAAAATATCAGAATGAAGCAGGAGTGGCATCCACTTCCCAAACAACATGCCTCTGTAAACTCTTTGAACTTTGAAAAATGATAGTTATTGAATGGATTCAGGTCTTTTGTTCATAGGGTTACTATGAGTCTTGCTCAACTTGACAGCAATCAACAACAACAACAACAAAAATGTGGGATGACTCAAAAGGGAACAATATATGTATTACTGGAATTCCAGAACATGAGAGTGACTGGAGAATCACTGAGAAAGTTGTGGAAGTAGTACTAAAAGAAAACTTCCCAGGTACTATGAAGAATGGGGAAATCCACATTCAAGAATCACAGTGAACGCCAAATAGACTAGACCTAATAGGAAAAAACATCAAGACTTATCATAGTCAAATTCTCCAAATTAAAAGATAAGGATAGTATACTAAAAGCAGCACTGAGAAAAACAGAGTAACCTATAAAGGAAAAACAATTAGATTAAGTTCTGATTTCTCAATAGAAAGCATGTGAGCTAGAAGACAATGGGAGAAAGTTGAAAGAAAACAATTGCCAGCCAAGGATCCTATACACAGCAAAGCTCTCTACCAAATATGAAAGAGAAATTAGCTTCTTTATGTAAAAGAAAGAACGTAAGGAATATGTGAAAACATAGTAACCAGAAACAAGAGGAAAAAACCATGCAAAACGGCAATGGAAAAACCTAACCTGACTATTATCACACTTAATGTGAATGGACTAAATGCACCAATTATGAGAAAAGAATAGCAGAATGGATAGAAAGACAAAGCCCATCAATACATTGCCTATAAGAAACACATCTAAACAATGAAGAGAAAGACAGATTAAAAATTAAAGGCTGGAAAAAATATACCAAGCAAATGGCAACTACAACAACAAAAAAAATAGGAGTGGAAATACCAATCTCTGATAAAATAAACTTCAGAATGAAAACCACCATAAAAGATAAGGAAAGGCATTACTTATTGATTAAAGGAACAATCGATCAAGAAGACATAACCTTGGTCAACATTTATGCACCAAATGATAGACCTTCAAAATATGTAAAGCAATGGTATACAGAAATGAAGAAAGAAATAGATAGCACCACTATAGTGGCTGGAGACTTCAACACACCACTATCACCAAAGGACACTCAAAAGAAACTTAGCAAAGATGCAGAACGGCTGAACTATAAAGTCGGCTAACTTGGCTTTGTGGATGTATTCAGGGTACTGCACACAATAAAACTCAATTAACTTTCTTTTTAAGTGCACATGGGACATTATCCAAAATTGATCATATATTAACACAGAAATCAAGACTCAATTAAAAATACTGAAATAATACAAAGCATATTCTCAGACCACAATGCCGTAAAACTAGAAATTAACCACGTGAGACTAAAGCTTAAAAAACCACTCATGCCATGTGGAAGCTAAATAACTCTCTGCTAGAACATGATTGGGTTATAAAATAAATAAACAATGAAATAAAAAAGTTCCTTGAAACAAATGAAAATGAAAATAGAACATACGAGAACCTCTGCAATGCAGCTAAGGCAGTCCTGAGGGGCGGGGATATCATAGCAATACTCACATACACAAAAAAGGAAGAAAGAAGAAAAATCAATGATCTAACTCAACTCCTTCATAAAATAGAAAAAGAACAATAATATAATCCCACAGCATTTAGAAGAAAAGAATTTATAAGGACAAGAGCTGAAATCAATGAGATAGAGAACAGAGAAAAAATTGAAACCATTAACAAGACCAGGAGCTGGTTTTTTGAAAGCATCAATAAAATTGACAAACCACGGGCAAACTTAACAAAAGAAAAAAAAGGAGAAGACACAGATAACTTGATTAAGATATTCTAAAGGTGACATCACAACAGAATCAGATTAAATTATCGCGATAATACTATAATACTATTAAAATTGAAACCTAGAGGAAAAGGACAAATTCCTAGATACTCATACCCTACCCAGATTGACCTGAACAGATGTAGAACACTTGAACAGACCTATCATGAAAGAAGAAATTGAACAAGTCATAAAAAGACTTTCCCATAAGAAAAATCCTGGACCGGATGGCTTCACAGCTGAATTCTACCTAACATTCAGAGAAGATCTATCACCAATTCTACTTAAAGTATTTTAAAAAAATAAAGAAGGAGCACTCCCAGAGTCATTTTATGAAGCAAGCATAACCCTAATACCAATACATGGCAAAGATATTACCAAGAAAGAAAACTACA
Organism: Elephantulus edwardii; assembly: GCF_000299155.1. NCBI lineage: Eukaryota > Metazoa > Chordata > Mammalia > Macroscelidea > Macroscelididae > Elephantulus > Elephantulus edwardii. Next base: position 15,616,860 of record NW_006399807.1, on the reverse strand, counting down.
GGCCAGTATCTCTCATGAATATAGATGTAAAATCCTTAACAAAATCCTAGCAAACAGAGTTCAAAAGCACATCAAAAAAATAATTCATCATGACAAATTGGGATTCATGATAGGTATGCAAGGATGATTCAATATAAGAAAAACAACATAATTCACTAATTCACAGCAGGGTTCAGAATTATTGTACATAGGATTGCTATGAGTTGGAGTAGACTGAACAGTACATAACAAGGACAGCAGGGCAAATGAGAGAAGACACCCCAATATGTTTATTGCAATATTTATCCCCTTCCAGACTATATAGCTTTACTCATCCACTAAATGATCCAACTACCTTGATATTTTAATTCATATTTGCCCTGCCTCCATTCTTTCCACTCCTTCAACAGTTTGCACACTTTATACTGCCATGCATATGCTTGCCTTTCAGTTCTTAGTTGATCCTTTGTTTTGTTTTTTAAGCTTTATTTTTTTTTAATAATTTTAATGAGCATTTACAGAGATTTTGGATTTCCATTCATTCATTGCTGCACTTCTCTCCCCACCCAGCCCCCCCCCCCCGCCAGTTTGCTCCTCTCTTTCAAAAGTAAAAGAAACACTCCCTCCCTGGTACACAATCCCCCCGCACCCCTCCCACCGCCCCAAGTACATTCCACTATGCAACCTTAATTGTGGTCTCTTGTGATAACCATAATACACTATCATACTTTGCTTTTAAATTATTCACTCCCTCATCTGTTTCAGTGCAGTATACACAATTTATCCAGTTTTTCTCAGTCTTACCCTAACTCTCATATCAGTCCCATTTTAAAACAGTGGCACCATGCAATATTTGTCCTTTTGCCACTGAGATATTTCACTCAGCATAATGTCCTCCAGGGTCACCCATTTTGAATTGGTTGATCCTTTGTAACAGTATACTTTATCTAAGTTAAACTTAAGGTAGTTATGAGTGAAAGGGAAAGGCACATCACACATTTGATAGGACAAAAAAATTGCAGAATTAGCTGTGTCATATTTTTTTTGCACTTTCAATACATTTCCCTATAGAAATTTTGCTATAATATAATAGATGGTTATATATTCCTTTGTATGATTGTGTGCTTAGCCCCAGCCCAGCAGCAAGTCTGGAGCACTTAATAGCTGAACAGATTTGGGGTAGGCTTAAGGTATTTTCTTATTTTGATAATGAATTTATGAATTTCCTTTGGCCAAGGTTAGGTATGTATGTATGTATGTATGTATGTATGTATGTATTAGTTTTCCTTCCTTAAAAGTTCCTTCAATTTCTTGAAGGTTTGAAACTTTACTTACTGAGTTGCCTTTTTTTTTGTCACTTGGAAGTGTTAGAAGAATAGTAGCTTTTTAACATTTTAGTACTGCCTCTGAAAACCTGCTCATGGGTCAGCCAAGAGTTGGTTTTGACTGAATAGTAGAAATCAACAAGAATAACATTATGACTAATACTATTTCCTTTTGAATAGTTTTCGACTTTCAAATAAGTTTGTATTCAAAAGATGGTGATTTTTCACTTGTGAGCATATGAGACAGAATGTGCTGATGAACTCAAAATTGTTCTAAATTTCTAAAACTCCATTTTTATGATTGCCCTGGTTCAAGAGAAATCTGCATTACTATTGTGACTACTTTTTTTCTAAAAAAATTTTTCTACTAGCTTATTTACAAAATTCAAATACAATTTTGAACAAATTCTTTCAATTTCTCTCACCCTCCCACCCATCAAATTGTACAACCCAGTGATTAATCTCCTGTTCTCCCTGCACATCCACATCCCTCTGCTTCCAGCCTTTCCCACCCCTCCTGGATCCTTATTATACAATGTTTATCCTTATGTGACTGAGTTAATTCATTCAGCATAATATTCTCCAGTCCCTCCCAAGCTAGGTAATAATTTACAAAGTTATTGCTCCTTTGTGCTACATAGTATTCCACTGTGTGAATGTACCATAATTTCTCAATCCATTTGTTTGTGGTTGGACGTTTGGGCTGTTCCCATGTTCTTGCAATGGTGAATAATGCTGCTATGAACATTGTTGTACAAGTGAAAATTTTCTTTACATATATAAATTCTGGCTTGTTTCTTAACAAAATGACACAGTTTTTTTACCCTTACTACTTTTATATTCTTAAATGCCTAATTCCTGATCCTAAGAATCAAAGCATCTTTTTGTTAATGACACCTTTACATTTTATGTGATCACTTCATTTAAATGAGACATGACACAGCTTAATCAGTAACAATACTAAGATTTAGTAAGCAAATAATGATATCTCAAATGTATTTTATGTTTTACAGAGTAATTTTATATCTTGTTTGAGAGGGTGAGTTCTTTATAATCATGAGGAAGAATTTTCAAGTACACAGCAATAAATTTTTCCTACAAGGTTTAACCTGTAAGTGTTAAACCTGGTTCCAGATAGAATGACTTACCAGGGAAGGTCTCCAAAGGAAAACGAGGGCTCAGGAAATGTCCAGTGCAAACCATGACAGCATCAAAGACTGCTCTGGCCTGCTTGCCCTCTGTCTCTGTGACAACATCCCACTGACCACTTACGGAGAAGTCTGGACATTTTGTTACACTGAGTACAGTGGTCTGAAAGCAAAACACAAGCATATGATTCTTACTGATACTTTGGGATCTGAGACAATAACTACAGGCACATTTTGTTTTATTGCACTTAATTTTATTGTGCTTTACAGACACTGGGGTGGGGTTGTTCATTTGGCTTGGGGGTTGTTTCTTTTACAAATAAGGGCTATGGCAGCCCTGCCTTGAGCAGGTCTACTAAGACTACTTTCCCAGTAGCATGTACTCATTTCATGTTTCTCTATCATGTTTTGATGATTCTCACAATATTTCTAAAGTTTTCATAATGCTTACCAGACTCCTGAAACTCAAAACTCACTGTCAGATGAGTCAGTTCCAACTCATAGCTGGCCTTCTATATGGTTCTCAGCCTGGAAATTACAGCCCGTCTTTCTCCTGTGGAGCTACAGTGGGCTTCCAACATGGAATCTTTAGGCCAGCAGTGCAACTCAATTACAGATGATACACAATCAGAGTTCCCTAACAGACTGCAGTATAGTATAAACATAACATTTATATAAACTGGGAAATAAAAAAATTATGGGGTTCACTTTCTATTTGCTTTGGAATTGAATGTGCAATATCTGTGAGGTATGTTTGTAAAATGTTATTTTGAGTACACCAAATCCCATGTTAGGAGAACCATTGTCTGTAGCATTGCTATGGGTTATAATTGACTCAACGGCACCTAACAATAACAACAAGTAGGAAGTTAAATAACTTAAGCAATTTCCAAAGTGAAAATTTAGACCTGAACCTAGGACATCTGTTCTTTTGATTGGAAAGAAAACACTATTCTTATTCCTGGTGAGGAGATGAGTGATAATAGCTAATACATTGGAACAAATCAGGAAAATTAGTTTTGACTCATTATAATTTCTGTAGTTATCTTGTAGTAATTTTTTTCCCAATAGGTTTTTATCAACAAAATTCTTTTCTCTTTATCTCTCAAAAAAAGGTCTACATGTCATTATTAATCAGTTTTGGTATTTTGAGTAGAAATTGAGCAATTCAGTATTAATGATTTAATTGCATAAAACAAGAACAACAAGAATCTTAATTTTCTTCAGTACTTATTCAGAGACTTATTTACACACACACAAAGTTAGCCATTATAATTCTATTAACTTGTGTTTAAATAGGGCAGCAACTGTTCTATAATCCAAGATGTCATACCTTAAACTGAATGTATTTCAAAAGGCCAAAATGTTCAGCAAATTCTTGTAGATAGTCCCAGAATTTTCCTTGAGTCATAAAATTGGGATAATCTTCTTGGAAGGGGAAATCACTGTAACATGACATTTCCTTGCAAACATTTGTGATTAGTGACCTGTAGACCCTGGTCATCCCATCTTTAGATGTTTCCTGTGATGAAGGCATAGTACCTTGATGAGGTAGGGGAAACAGGGGAAGAGAACAGAAATCCTGGGGGTTCATGCTAGCCCAGCTGAAAGGGGTTCCCAGACTTAGTAGTGCTTGCTTGTGGGTATGTTATATTTAATTTATATTTTAACTTTTGCTTAATTCAGTATTATTTTCAAAAATTAATATGTGTTATTTCAAATATGAAAAGAAAGAATGTCAACTGTGGGTCAAATAGCAGGAGGTATAAAAACTAGACTCACTGACATTTGGGGCTTGATGAGTTTTATGGAACACGAGAAGAAGATTTCTTTTCCTAAGACATTACAGTCCTATAGTTATATATGTATATAATAAAAACATATAAAAATCAATCCATTGTCTTCCAGTCAGAACCAACTCATAGCTGAACCTCAAGTGGGTTTTCAGAGGCTTCAAATCACATGTCCATCTTTCTCCTCAGAGAAGCAGGTGGATTAGAAATACCTGCCTTTGTGCTGACAGTGCAACTTCTTTTCACTGAGCCACTAGAGTATGTATATGTGTATATCTATATCTTATTAGTAACTGTCAAAAATCTTTGCAAATATCACTAGCACCTTGGTGCTTTCTCTCACTCTATCAGGTAGAATTACTGTCCCTCTGCTTGAGCTCCCAATGATTGTTCACAGTAAGCTCCCAGTTCTACTGAAACATTTAATGTTTAGACCCACTGGCTGATCTCCATTGAAGACCCTGGCACTCCCATCCTCCAGAAGATGTCTTGGCTGGAGACAGGTGGTTTTAAACCACTTTTATCCTACTTTCCAATGTTTATTATCTTACTGCTTGCCTAGTTCTGAGCTGTGCCTCCTCAGACCTAATGCCCCAGTTCTAACACTGTTTGGGTATTGCTTAGCTCCTTTTTATTTTGATAATGTGAAGAAAAAAAGCATCTCTCAAAACTCAAACTCATTGCCATTGAGTCATAACTGACTCATAGCTGACCCTACAGCAAATTTTCAGAGGCTGTAAATCACATGAGAGGAGATTGTCCAGCTTTCTCCCACAGAATTGCTGGTGGATTCAAACAGCCCAAACTTCTATCAACTTGCCTTCCTACATTAATAATTTGAAAGTATCCCTTAAACCTTCTAAGGACCAGGGTCTTGTCTTATTCTTGCCAGTTATTGTTACAGATACCTGAACAGTATGGTGGCATGGCTGGGTCTCTAGTTCCTGGTGGCTGTTTCCATCCTCTGTAGAGAGTCATTGCTGTCTACACGCCAGTGCTGTTCAATTTCCCCACTGACATTTTCTTCCTTTGCTTTGGAATGCTCATGGTCTAGAAATCATGGTAAAATCCTATTTGTCTACCAGATTTAGCTCACTCTTTCCCTCTCCCAATCATCCCTGACCATGTCTTGCTGGTTCTCAAGCTTCATCACTTCGCAGTCTGTCTCATGCACATGTCTAGGCACTGTTGCACTGAGCTGTTCCTTTATTTGATGGCCAGAGTAGGGTAAAGTCACCCTACCAGAGCAGGGACAAAGTATACGGCCAGATTAGAGTTGGTAAAAGAAGGGGGTGTGAATCACATACAGTAAACTTCCATAGTCCCCCGATGTCGTTACTTCTCTCAAAGCATGTAGGCTCCAGGTCTTCATCCAAGCAGCATTTGATGGAGGAGAGGCCACTGACACCAGCTCCAATCACTGCAACTCGCTTGGCCATGGTGTTTTCTGTTAGAGGAAGGCCAAGCAGAGTTTCTTTATACAATGAGGAACAGATGGAAGGAATTGTCACAGGACTCAAGTTTTATAGTGATGTAAATACTTTTAATTGTGAGCAGAGGCAGAATCATTAAAAATGTAGGCTCTGAAACTCATTTTAGTTTCAGTTCTGACTTTACCACTTATTAACTGTATGACCTTGGGCTAGCTGTTTGTCTTCTCAGTGACTTAGCTTTTACATCTGTAAAATGGGTATGGTACTGACAATAATAGAAATAATACTTAATTTAAAAGATATAAGAATCAAAGGACTGATGATCATGTAAAGGTCTTGAAAGTGCATGTGCTACATGGTAAGTGCTCAGTTAAATTATTGTATTATTAGCTTGTTTTTCCAGGTGTTGGTCCTTTTAGAACTATAGATCCTCTCAGAATTAAAGTGACTTCTCATTATAACCAAGTTTTTCTGAATCCCAAGAATGGTGGCAGAAAATATTAAGGTGGTGTTTTTTTTTGGTTTTTTTATTACAAAGGACTAAAGAATAATTTGCCACAGAACTTGTCCTGGAACACAAACAAGGATATTAAAGGAATTGAGGAAGGCCTTGACCTTACTCAGAGGCAAAACCCAAATGATTATATTAAGAAAAGGCCTTAAAGATCACTAAATTATCAAAGAACGAATAAATTAAAGAAGAATGGAAGAAACCATATATGTTTTGCTTGGAATAACACTTCCATACCAATAGAGTCCTGATACACCAACAGTACCCAAGTCCAGTCATGGGCTGCTTTGGAGTTCAAGATGAAGTCAAGCTGACATGATAATGTCTGTTTGCTGGGGTAGTTTCAGGAAATAGGTCTTACAGGATTTATAGCCAGCTTTTCTTGATTTTGCAATTTGTCCTTCCAAATACCTCAGCATAGCTTTTGCTTTAATCAAATGGGTTGAACAATCATTTAATTCCAGTAAATCATGTTTAGGTCATGCCGAGGCCCTTAATATGTCAGGCACACTTGGCTGCAAGTACTTTTCCCTCCTCCAAATGCCTTTAGTCCAGAAAACATTCAAAGAGTAGTTGAAATCTGAAAGTGTGTGTGTGTGTGTGTGTGTGTGTGTGTGTGTGTAAACCATGTGGGAGGAGATTGCCCATCTTTCTCCTGAGGGGAAGCTGGTGGATTTGAACTGCCTGCCATGGGGTTAGCAGCACAATTCTCTGCCCACTAAGCCACCAGAGCTGCTTCACACACACACACACACACACACACACACACACACACACACGATCTTGTGTTGGGATTTCTTAACTTGAGTTACCTATTACAAAAATCACACTTCTTCCCCTAGATATTTAGATTATTTTGAGTCTCTGTTGCAAGAGTATGGTGGTGGCTTAATGAATAAGATACACTGACTGACTGCCAACCCAAAGGTGGGAGGTTCAAATATTTGAGCTTCCCAGGAGAAAGATGGACAGTTTCATCCCATACAATTCACAGCCTTTGAAAATCCACTGGAGGGTCAGTGAAGATTTGATTCTGACTTGACACCAATGAGCTTTGAGTTACTTTATCTGGAAAACAGCCTTGGCAGTGTAGTGCTTAATGTATTGGGAGCTCACTGAAAAGTCATCAAATCAAATCTACCAGCCAATTCATGGTAGAAAGATAGGCAGTCTCTTTCTATAAAGTTTTACAACCTCACAAACCCAATAGAGGGTCATCATGAGCCAGAACCAACTCAGTGGCAGTGGGTTTGGTTTGTTTATCTGGGAGAACAAAGTGGTTACAGTGAGCGGAGACTTTGGACATAGAACTGATTCCAAACCTGTCTCTAATATTCATTAGCTTTGTTATCTGAGTACCCAACTTAATGTTCTTAGATCCATTACTTGCAAAATAAGAAAATCATCCTAATGTTGAAGGATTGCTTTAGTTTTAGATAAAGTTATATGACTTATTTAACAGTACCTAGCACAAAATATTCATTCACTATTTGTTCTCCTACCTTCCTGGTTATCTTTACTCTCCTCCCTGTCTTTTCTCTAGAAAAGATGGCACACACAGATAATATATGTAACCCAGGCTGGCTTCCTTCAGGGTGAGAAGCAGGAAGTCTAGACAGCTTCTAACTAGCAAGGATGTCTACCCTAAGAACTCTTGAATTTCCAGGTCAATTGGTACATGTCTAGGGCTAGTAGATATTGGTTATGCTCAAAATATCACAAAAGAGATGACTGCTAATTAACTTGGAAAAGTATGCAGAAGTTTACAGTTGAATCTATGAATTCAACAATTATGCCCTGTGTATCTCTTATGTGCAGAGACTAAGCCTAGAATGGGTCTTTCCAAGTGTGGATTAAGATCCAGCAACTGAAATATATAGTACGAAAGCCTTAAAAACAAATAAAAGGACCTGTTGGCTGTCCTCATGGAGAAAGTAGATACCTGATCCTGCCATATGCTCTACCATATGAGGAAACTCATACACTGACCCTCTGTGGACTTGATAAGAGGCACAGAAGTAGGCTAGGTATTTTAAAGGATCCTGGGCAAAAACACTTTGTCTCTTAGAGACTGTACAGGCAGGAAAAGCAAATTGTGAAGCTGTACCTTTTACACATCTACAGATTATGATTTTCTGCATGGAAACAGTAATTTAAAAATATGCTTTCATTCAATAGCTGAGGTAGTGGGTGAACTGGAAATCAGGAGCTCTAAATTCAAGGACAGTTTCTGCTTCTGATGAGCTGTGTGACCTTCAACAAAATCTATTTCTCTATGCACTGTTTCTACATTTGTAAAACAGAGGGTTCCAGTAGTTTTCTCTTTATTGCCTTCCAGTTTGAAAGCACTGTATTTATGATGCTTGAATGCCAAATTATTGGTGCTTAGAAGTAAATATGAATTCAAAGATAGGAAAGAATACAATGGCCTTGAAGGGCTAGGACATAAAGCATGTGTGAACTCCTTAAAAACTGGAAAAGGCTCTGCAAAGATAAAGTCCTTGGCAGCACAAAGTTTGCTTGAATTTAGTCATTTGGCAGAAAGAAGTTCTAGCTTCGCTGAGTTAGACTTTGGTATACGATTCTCTCACTCATACCTTAGTGACAAGCGAATATTTTGACAAGCATTATTTTTTGAGACAGAGAAACTAGGTGATTTGCAAATCATATAACTGAACATGATTTGCCTTTGAAATTGATATGTTTCCATTTCTTAACATCACCCACCAGGTATTTAGTATCATACCACCTGTGGAGAGTAAGTATTCAGTGTTTCTTAGTCTGCCACTCCCATTTCCTCCATGAGATAAACAAGATGATCTTAGAATAATCCAAAGTCTCATGACTCTGTTATTCTTCTTTTTCCCCCTCTCTCTCTTTTTTTTTAATTAAATCACTTTAATGAGCATTTACAGAGATTTTGGATTTCCATTTATTCATTGCTGCACTTCTCTCCCCGCCCAGCCCTCCCCCCGGGCCAGTTTGCTCCTCTCTTTCAAAAGTAAAAGAAACACTCCCTCCCTGGTACACAATCCCCCCCGCACCCCTCCCGCCACCCCAAGTACATTCCACTATGCAACCTTAATTGTGGACTCTTGTGATTGTGTATACTGCACTAAAACAGATGAGGCAGTGAATAATTCAAAAGCAATGTATGATAGGGTATTACGGTTATCACAAGACTCTCTTATTCTTATTGACACCTGTCTTTCAGATAGTGCCCCCACCCCATGATATAACTTTGTTTCCCTACAGCTTTCCTTTGCTCCTGCTTTGTTCATTGATTCTGTTGCTTTAATCAGGAGGTTCCAGAAGAATGGAATCATATTCCCTCTTAAAGAATTCACCCACCACTGAGTACATTCAATCTCTGGAAAAAGTGTCTGAAAACATTTCCCCATTTAAAACAAAACAAAACAAAACAAAACAAAACAAAATAAAACTTACCTTGCTGGCATAGAGCAGGTGCTCTGACTTGTTATTTCTGAAATACAAATATTCAAAGAGTGTTTGTCTTTAAACAGAAACACCCCACAAACAACCAAACAAATTAAACAGCAGCAATATAAACCTAACCTGAAAACTCTTTGACCAAAGTGATTTCAGTTTAAAAAGGCCACTGTCCTTTCTGTCATGTTAGTTTCTATAGAGTAGAAAGTATACTCACTAAAGAAAAATCAGTTGTTTTACTAAGCATGAGCTTGGTCACTTCCTTGATACCATGGGAGGGCCATGTGACGAATTAGAATAGAGCTTCAGATTGGAAGGTCATGAGTTATTCCTGCCCTTGCCCCCTCCTTCCTAAACGTCACAATTCTAACTCAGCCACAAAGTATAGAAAGCGTGCAGATGTCACTCTGCTCTCACTGTAGACTTTAGAGGGCGCCAAGGCATCCAAAACCCACAACTGGCTCAGTGAAACAGATGTGGAAACAAATGCTTCTTGAACCATAATAGTAACTGTCCAAAAGAGAAAGTAATTAACTATTAACTCAACAAGTGCTTCCATATCTGCAGGTCCTTAGCAGCAGAAGTGTGAACTAAAATCCAGAATGTATAAGGTGTTTTTATGCAGTTTAATTCCTTTAGATTGGGTCACCAGAGAGGGTTGGTAAAGATGTGTTTGAAAAGCAGTAACTTAATTTTAGGTATTAATCTAGCTCACAAGGGAAAGAGTAATTACATAAGTGAAGAAGTGACGATAATAGAATCTGAAGTAAATTTCCTCCTTCCCACCCTGAAATTCCTGGAAGGTAAATGAGCTTGATAAAAGGCCAGCTCAGGATTTGTGTTTGGAGGTATTTTTGGATTCAGTTCATTGAACACTTCTGGACCAGGAGTCATAAAGATAAATGTCTACAGTAGTTAGGAAGTGACATAAATGAGGGAAATGGACCAGTAGAGTCTGATTGAAAAGCTTATCTCCTCTCCAACCCTATTAAATGCTGTGGTCTGAGGATATGAGCTTCACAATGCTGAATTGAAGACTCTTTCCAAAAGAAGCTCTAAATATAGAGTGTTATAAGATACAATAATTTTTCTTTTGAAAATGTTGTTAAGCCCCACAAAAGTTGAGAGAACAGTCTAATGAAACCATCGTATCCCACTCCCAGACTTAACAACTGCTCATCTCTAAGTTATTGATGAGTCTTCCTCTGATCCTGATGTCTCAGTTCTCTTCATAGAGTCCAGCTTCTTGAGTAACTTGCTCAGCATACAAATTATATAGGTATGGAGAGAGAATACAACCCTGATACATTCCCCTCTTAACTTTAAACCATGCAGTGTTCCCCTTCTCTGTTCACACAACAGCCTCTGGTCCCGGTATATGTTTTACATGAGGACAATTAAGTGCTTAGGGGCTCCCATTATTCTCAGTGTCAGCCGCAACTTGTTATGATCCACACAATCAAATGCCTTTGAATAGTCAATAAAACACAAATAGACATTTTTTTCTGGTATTCTTTATTATCAGCTGGCATCCATCTGATATCAGCAGTGATGTTCCTAGTGTCACAGCCTCTTCTAAATCCTGCTTGAACTTATAGCAGTTCCTTTTCTATGTACCATTCTAGCCATTTTGAATGCTCTTTAGTAGTATATTGCTCGCATGTGATATTAATGATATTGCTTTATAGTTTCCACATTCAGTAGGATCACCTTTCTTGGGAATGGGAAAAAAATATAAACTTCTTCCAATCCATTTACCAGACAGCTGTCCTCCAAATTTCCTGGCATAGACTGCTGAGCTCATCCAAAGCTGCATCTGTTACTGAAAACAACTGTTAATTGAAATGTGGCATCAGTATTGGAGGGAGACTCATCAATAACTTGTGTTATGCAGTTGACACAACCTTGCTTGCTAAAAGTGAGGAGGACTTTGAACATTTGTTGAAGAAGATTCAAGGTATCAGAAGATCAGACTTTGGTATGGATTACATCTCAATGTCAAGAAAACAAAGATTCTTACCACTAGATTGATAGGCAACATTATGATGGATAGAGAAGAGATTGAAAATGTCAACAACTTGATCTTGCTTGGACCCACATTAACACCCTTATTACCGGCTATTAGGAAATAAGGAGTTCATTGCTCTGGGAAAATCTGCAGTTAAGAACCTCTCCATATTATTGAAGAGTAATAATGTTAGTTTGAGTACTAAGGTACATCTGATTCAGGCCATAGTCTTTCTGATCACTTGCTATGCGTTTGAGAACTGGACAGTGAATAAGGATGACTGAAGAAGAATTGATGTCTTTGAGCTGTGGTGTTGGAGAACATTGAACATCCCATGGATGGCCAAAAGAACAAACAGATATGTTTTGGAGAGGGTGTGGCTAGAGTGCTCTTTGGAGGCAAGAATGATGAGGCTTTGCCTCACATACTTTGAACATGTTGCTAGGAGGTGCTATTCCTTGGAAAAGGACATGAAGCTAAAAAGGATGGAAAATCAGTGAAGGAGGGGAAACCCCTCAACCAGGTAGATTGATGCAGTGAGTGCCTCAATGGGCTCTTATGTAACAGGAAGTGTGAGGATGGCACAGAATAGAACAGGGTTCATATCTTTTGATTATAGGGTACCTATGGGTCATACTTGACTCAACAACACCTAACAATCTCTAAATATATTCTCTAAAGTTTCCAGTGGTGAATGGAAAAGTTGAATGTTTTCTCCCAGTTGCTCCCTGGGAGAAAGTTGTTGAGTCTTTTTTCTTTTCTTCTTTTCCCTTCCCTTCCCTTCCCTTCCCTTCCCTTCC
>NW_006399807.1:15592976-15604132 GCF_000299155.1 Elephantulus edwardii | reverse complement strand
CTTCCTTCCCCCTGTCTCTCCCTTTTCTCCTCCCTCTTTCTCCCTCTCTTCTTCTCTCCAAACTATCAGCAAGTATTCCATAAACTTATTTAAGCAAATATCTCACAAGAGCCAGAACATTCTTTGGATAGTTATGATAAGCTGTGTGATCCAATGCAGGGATTCCCCCAGGGGAACAGACAATGTCAATGCATCTCTGGTAATAAGAGAGTATTGGGGTAGAGATGTGATGGTAGAAATTGTTTGATAGTCTTTGGTTTTTGCTATTTCTTTATCTTAGAGTAAGATACAGACGAGGTTTGTGGTGAGAGATGATAGGAAATATATTCATCAGTGAAACCTGGAAATGAAGTGTATAGAGATAGTAGGATAGATTATACATAGCACGGTAGTCAAACCAAGGTAGAGATGGTGTTTGTTGTTGTTATGTACTGTTGAGTCGTCTGTGACTTGCAGCAACTCTATGTACAATAGCTCTGAATCCTGCCCTATCCAGAGCCTGTCTCACTGACTCCGGCACACCTACTCCCATTGCCCCAGTTATTGTGTCAATCCATTTTATCAGAGCGCTTCCTTTCCTACTCTGTCCCTCCACCCTTCAGAGCATGATGCCCTTCTCCAATGATTGGTCCCTCCTGGGCACATGCCCAAATTATGTGAGATGAGCTTCAAAAGAAGATAGTAGGATAGCTAAACCAAGATGGTGGACTAGTAGCTGGCAGTACAGAATCTCTGCTGTGAAGACAGTAGGATATAAGGATGATAGAGTAGAATGACCATTCTTCAACCCATAGTTTAAAGAAAAGATAAAGAAGCACTTCACACACTGACTGAAGGTCGAGATGGAAGCGAAACTTTGAATAAAGTGAGCAACAGAGCATAGAACAATAAACAGCATAGTGTAACCATCTTGAAAAGCTATCCAAATGGCTTGGGAACCAGGGAACTTAAAGAGTGGTAGCGGCAGCAGCAGCAGCAGCAGCAGCAGCAGCACTCACAACAGTGGAAAAGGTTGTAAAATGGAATTGAAACATCAAATAGGGAGGGCAAGAGAATGCAGAACTGTAAACAGTACAATGTGGTCATCTTGAACAGCTATGCGTGTGATGTAAGAACCTAGAAGGCTAGCAGAGCAGCAGCAACCAACAGCAGTGGAATTCACACAGTGGAAAAGGTTCAACCTCTCCCTTTTATCCTGTGTCCTCTCCACTACTTAGTAAGTGGTGCATAACATTCTTCCTGCTCTCCTACTCAGTATCTGCCTATCACCCTCTAACACCCCCCTGCTTAGGACTCAGCACCTGCCCTGCTTAGGACTCAGTGTTACCTCAGGCCCTGACCACACCATCTAGTTTCTCAAGTGTGAAGCTCTAAGAGCCTGTAGACTTCGCCTCTCCAGGTCAACAATCAGTGCTCCAGATTAGAGAAACACCTCCAGTGACTGGGGGGCACTTATCTATAGTAAGACAGACTAGGCTAGCCTCCTTTAAGTCCAGCAAAAACTCTTTCCCAGTCTGGGAGTCCCACTTCTTGATATACTCTCTTTATACCTTTTCCATTACATGCATGTTTGTTTCATGATTTGCTCTCATGAGTACATCACTTATCTGTCAGTTTGCTGAATGGGGGGGGACTTACATCTTGTTGCTTATTTTACAATTTGTGTATCTGTATGCTTCCTTGTTTATAAGTCTTCTCTTATAAGTATAGCACTTGTCTGTCTGATTGCTGTACTTGGGTGACTTGCAGGTTGCTGTGATATTGAAAGTTATGTCACTAGTATTTCAAATAGCAGCAGGGTCACTCATGATGGGCAGATTTCAGCAGAGCTGGCAGATTAAGACAGACTAAGAAGCAGGATTGACCATCCACTCCTAAAATAACATGCCTTCAAAAATCCTATAAATAATAGAGGACCATTGTTGGATATAGTACTGGAAGTAGAACCTCTTAGATTGGAAGACACTAAAAAGTGAGTAGAAACAACTGTAAACATCCATAGATAATTTAGAACATGAAGTATGAATCTAGAAATAATGGAAATGGTAAAAAAATTAAATGGAGGACACCACCCCATCAACACCACCACACTATCCTCCACCAGGAGCACCAATATCACAGATGCAGATCTCTTCCAGTTGATTAGCTAGGTTGTTATTGTTAGGTGCCATCGAGTAGACTATGACTCATAATGAAACTATTAACAAAAGATATGACTCCAGTTCTGTCCTGTGCCATCTTCACACTTCCTGACACACAAGGGCCCATTGCAGCAGTCACATGTCAATCCACCTGGTTGAGGGTCTTCTTCTCCTTTTCTGACCCTCCACTCTTTCCAACATTATGTCCCTCTCCAAGGAATAGCACATCGTAGTGACATGCCCTAAGTATGTGAGATGAAGCCTCTTCATTCTTGCCTCCAAAGAGCACTCTGGTTGCACCCTCACTAAGACATGCCAGTTTGTTCTCTTGGTCATCCATGGGATGTTTGGTGCTCTTCTCCAATACCACAGCTCAAAGGCATCAATTCTTTTTCTGTCATCCTTATTCATTGTCCAGGTCTCAGATACATAGCTAGTAACTGGAAGGACTATGGCCTGAACCAGATGCACCTTAGTCCTCAAACTGACATCACTACTCCTTGATAATTTGGAGAGGTCCATAACTGCAGATTTCTCCAGTGCAATGCATCTCCTTATTTCCTGACTGCTGGTACCAAGGCTGTTTGCTGATTGTGGATTCAAGCAAGATGAAGCTGTTCACAGTTTCAATTTCTCCATCTATCATGACACTGCCCCTTGGTCCGGTGGTAAGAATCTTTGTTTTCTTGATTTTGAGATGCAGTCCATACTGATGGCTGCATTCCCTAATCTTCTGCAACAAATGCTTCAGGTCTTCTTCACTTTCAAAAAGTAAGGTTGTGTCATCTGCACAAAACATTGATGAGTCTCCCTCCAATCCTGATGCCACATTCCTCTTTGTAGAGTCCAACTTCTCAGATAATTTGCTCAGTCTATAGATTGAACATGTATTGAGATAATATGCAACCCTGACACACTCTTTTCCCAATTCCAAACAATGCAGTGCTCCCCTGCTCCATTTGCACAGCAGCCTCCTGACCCAGGTATAGGTTCCTCATGAGCACAATCAAGTGCTCTGGGATTCCCATTCTTCTCAATTTTGGTCACAACTTGTCATGATCAACAGAGTCAAATGCCTTTGCATAGTCAATAAAGCACAAATAGACATTCTTCTGGCATTCCTTACGTTCAGCCAGGATCTATCTGACATCAGCAATGATACCTCTGGTGCCAGGGCCTCTTCTAAATCCTTCTTGAACTTCTGGCAGTTCCTTATCTATGTCCTGTTCTAGCCATTTTTGAATAATCTTCAGTAGTGTTTTATGTGCATGCGGTATCAATGATATTGTTTGATAATTTCCACATTCATTTGGATCACTTTTCTTTGGAATGGTAACAAATATGTATCTCTTCTATCTGTTGGCCAGAAAGCTGTCCTCCAAATTTCCTGGAATAGACTGGTGAGTGCATCCAAGGCTGAATCTGTTACTTGAAACAAGTCAGTTGGTATCCCATCAATTTCTGGGGCCTTATTTTTTGCCAATGTCTTCAATGCAGTTTCCACTTCCTCCTTCATTACCATTGACGCCTGTTCATATGGTACTTTCTGAAATTTTTCAGTGTCAATCAATTCTTTCTGGTACAGTGACTGTGTATTCCCTCCATCTTCTTTTTTAAATTTAGATTTATTATTGATTTCAGTAAAAATTTACAGAGACTTTGGATTTCCACTCATTCAATGTTACACTTTTCTCCCCTCCTAACCCTCCCCCCAGTACACTACCCTCTTGGATAAAAGAAAAATTCTTTCATTGTTTTACAAACCCTCCCCCAGGTCCACTCCACCATGTAGCCTTCGCTCTAGATTCCTGTCATGGCAAAATACCTAATCACATATCCCTTTTAAACAGTTTTCTCTCTCATCTGTTTCGATACAGTATACATTATTGAACCCATCTTTCTCAGTCTCTCCCCAAACCCAAGGCCAGTCCTGTTTTACAACAGTGGTACCATGCAGTATTTGTCCTTTTGTGACTGAGATACTTCACCCAGCATAATGTCCTCCAGAGTCACTCATTTTAAATAATATTGCACGAGTTCCTTGTTTTTCAATGCAGCATAGTATTCCATTGTGGGAATATACCACAGCTTCTCTATCCATTTGTTGATGGGCACCTGTGTTGTTTCCAACTCCTTGCTATTGTGAACAAAGCTGCGATAAACATGGGTGTGCATATATCTGCTTAGATGTCAGTTATGGTCTCTTTGGGGTATATTCCCAGTAGTGGAATTGCTGGGTCAAATGTATCTCTATTTGCAACTTTTTGAGAAAGCACGATATTGCCTTCCACAGTGGTTGCACCATTTTACACCCCCACCAACAGTGAATAAGGGTTCCAGTTTCTCCACAATCTCGCCAGCATCTGTTGCTTGCTGTTCTGTTAAATTTTGCTATTCTGACTGGGGCGAGATGATATCTCATAGTTGTTTTATCCCTCCATCTTCTTTGGATGCTTCCTAGGTCATTCAATATAATGCTCATAGAATCTTTCAATATTGAGATATGATGCTTAAAGTTGTTTTCAGTTCTTTCACCTTGAGAAATGTAGAGTGATTTCTTCCCTTCTTATTCTCTAATTCCAGCTCTCTTCACTTTTCGTTATAATACTTTGCTTTGCCCACCTGAGCTGCTCTTTAAAATTGTCTGTTCATCTCTTTCACTTCAACGTGTTTTCCTTTGATTTGGCTTCTTGATGCTCCAGTGCAATCTTTAGGGTCTCTTCTGACATCTATTTTAATTTTTTTCTTTCTCCTCTGTAATCTCATCTTCTATCATTGGTGTTCAATGTCTCAAACCTATTCTTAAGATGATCATGAAATTCAGATTAAATTGATTCAAGATTGTTTCTTGGTTCCTGCAGATTTATTTTACTTTTCTTCAGCGGCAGTCTGAACTCGCATATGAGTAATTGGTGATCTGACCCAGTCTGCCCCTTGCCTAGTTTTGACTGCTGATCTTGAGCTTCTCCAATGATTTCTTCCACAATGATTCTTATGCAGCCCATCAGATGAGATCCATGTGTAAAGTCATCTTGTGTGTCTTTTAGAAAAAGTATTTGCAATGAATAAATTATTGCAAATACAAAATTTAATCATTTTATTTAAAGCGTCATTTCTATCACCAAGCCCATATTTCCTAACTACTGTTCCTTCTTCACTTTTTCTACTTTTGCATTCTAGTTACCAATTATCATTAACACATCCTGATTGCATTGTTTGGTCAATTTCAGACTGCAAAATTTGGTAAAAATTCTCAATTTCTTCCTCTTTGGTGCTAGATGTTGGAGCATATACTTGAATAATAGTTGTGTTAAGGGGTCTTGTATGTTTATTATTATCGTATCACTTACATTGTATTTCAGGATACAATTTGAAATTAACTTTTTGCTAGAAATGCAACACCATTCTTCTTCTGTTTTTCATTCCCTGGATAGTATACCATATGATAATATGATCTAAGGTCACCATAGTTGGTCCATCACATCTCACTAATGCCTGTTGTTGCTGTTGTTAAGTGACGTTGAGTCGCAGGCGACTCATAGCGACCCTATGAAGGAGAGTCCTCGACGCTTGGGTGCCTTTCATCCTCTCTCCAGGTTCATCGGTTTCCGGAAGCAAGCTATTATGGAAGTGGATGCCACCCCTCCTTCCAAGCTTATTTTAATTGGGGAGCTCCACCCCACTATCTGTCCACATTGGTAGCCAACCATTAACACATTTGACACATCAGTGTCACAGCGTTAAGCCTCACAGCAACCACGGTACAGCAACTCACTAATGACTACTATGATGATATTCATTTATTCCATTTCATTTTAAATAATTTCCAGTTTTCCAACATTCAAGCTATGTACATTCCATGTACCAATTGTTAAATGATGTTTGTTATTAAAGTTTCTTATTTTAATTGACTTCCAATTTGGACTCTACCACTACACTACTATAACTATCCTCTTTTTTTAGTGTTCATAGGGTTTTCAAAAGCCTTTTATTTAGGAACTAGATGGCCCATCATGCTTCCTAGTCTGTCTTCCTCAGGAAGCTCCACCAAAACCTTTCCATGATGGAAATTCCTTTTGTAATTTGAAACACCAATTGCAAGGATTTCAGTATCATAGCAGCCACTAGTAATCTCAGAACAGCAAACTGACAAGTGATGCACCACTTAGAAAAATGTTTTCTACAAACACAATCAATACCAGTCTGAGAGCTACAACTTGAGAGCTCAACCAACTTTTAAATGTAAAATTTTACCCAGCAAATCCTGTCTGCCTGCACAAGAGGCTTTCCACCCAAGCTTATTGTAAATGAGATCACATACAGTTAATCAGCTTACACTTGATTGCTAGCAAAATTAGAAATACCCAGACAGTTTATCCCCAGCTTTTAAGCAACTCACAAATACTTATCCACCAGGATCTGACTATGCCAAATTAAAGTTTCACTCCCAGGTAGGATGAGACCGACTTTTAAATACAAAATCCAGTGCACCAGGTCTTATTTCCTACACAAGAGGCTTCCTGCTTGGCAGGTCACGTTAGGTAACAAAGCAAGCATCAATAATTTAGAAATACAAAGAAATAATATAAAATATCTTCTCAGTCCACAATACTACAAAATTAGAAATAACAAGAGGGTCAAGGAGAAAAAAACATGCATTTGGAAGCTGAACACCATCTTCCTTGAACATGAGTGAGTAGTAGGAGAAATAAAAAAGGAAATAAAAACATTTCCTGAAATAAATGACAATGAAAACACAACAAACCAAAACCTCTGGGAAATAGCCAAAGGAGTAATTAGAGGTCAATTTATAGCAATAAGGAAACACATTAACAGGGAAGAAAAAAATAGTAATTGATTCTTTAATGCAACCTCTCCAACAAGTTGAAAAGAACAGCAAGATAACTGACAACCTCTAAAAAAATGGAAATGATAAAAATTAGGGCAGAAATAAATGAAATAGAAAACAAAATATGATTGAAACCACCAACAAGAACAGCAGCCAGTTCTTCAAAAAGGTCAATAAAATCAACAAACTACTAGCAAAACTAACATAGAAAATGAAAGCAAAGACAAATAATTCTAAAGTCACAAAAGGGGCAATGTCACAACAAAATCCATTAAAATAAAATAAGGTTAACAATGGAATATTATGGAAAAACTATACCCAAATAAACATGAAAATCCAGAGAAACGGACAAACACTCACACTCTACCTAAACTAACACAGACTGAAGTAGAACTCTTGAACAGACTCATTACAAAAGAAGAAATTGAATAGGTAATAAAACAACTTCCAACAACAACAAAAACGCCCTATTCCAGATGGTTTTACTAGTGAATTTTGTCAAACATTCTGAGAAGAACTGTCACCAATTGTACATAAAATATTTCAGAAAACAGAAAAAGATGGAATTCTCCAAGCAACTCGATGGCACATAACAACAACAACAACAAACATATCCTTGATAGTAAAGTTAGGTAAAGACGCCACCCAAATAGGAAACTATAGGCTGATGTAGCTCATGAACATAGATGCAAATACCTTAAATAAAATGCTGGCCAGTAGAATCCAACAGTTGCTGTTATGTGCCATCGAGTCACCTGTGACTCATTGTGACCCTGTGTAGAAAAGCTCTGAAGACTGCCCTGTCCTGAGCCAGTCTCACTGACTCTGACACACCAACACCCATTACCCAATTACTATATCAATCCATTTCATCCAGGATCTTTCTCTTCTGTGCTGTCGCTTCATCTCCTAAGCATAATGTAATTCTCCAAGGACTGGTTCCTTCTGGCCACATGTTCAAAGTATATGAAACTGAGCTTCAAAATCCTAGCTTACAAGGAGAAACTTGGATTTACCCTCTCCAAGACAGATATTTGTTTTCTTGGTGGTCCATGACATGCTCAAGACCCTTTTCCAGCACCCTAACTCAAAGGCATCAATTCTTCTGATATCATCTTTAGTCATTGTTAAGCTCTCTGATGCATAGCTATTACAAAGACCATGGCCTTGATCAGGAGCACTTTAGTCTCTAGATTGACATTATGCTTCTCGGTACTCTGGGGAGATCTCTGACAGTAGATTTCCTGACTGCTGGTGCCAAAAGTGTTGATTATGGAGCTGAGCAAGCTGTACTTCTTAACCTCAATCTCTTCTCCATCTATCATGGTGCTGCCATTTGGCCTAGTGGTGAGAATCTTTATCTTCTTGATATCGAGCTTCAATCCACCTTGAAGACTACAATTCTTGAACTTCTGCAACAAAAGCTTCAGGTCCTCTTCAATTTTGTCAAGCAAGGCTGTGTCATCTGCATAACGTAGGTTGTTTATGAGTCTTCCTCCAATTCTGATTCCACATCTTCCTCATAAAGTCCAGTTTCCCAGATGATCTGTTTCACATATAGATTGGAAAAGTATGGAGACAAGATGCACTACTTTCCTGCTTTTGAGCCATGAAATGTTTCCTTGCTCTATCATGATGACTGCTTCCTGATCCAAGTATATGTTTCATATCAGCACAATCAAGTATTCTGGGATTCTTATTCTCAAGTTTAGCTAGAATTTGTTGTAAACTACACAGTTAAATGCCTTTGCTTAATCAATAAAACGCAGATAGATATTCCTCTGATACTCTTTCCTTTCAGCCATGATCCATCTGACATTGACAATAGTGTCTCTGGGGCCACAGCCTCTTCTAAACTTGGCCTGTATTTCTGGTAGTTCTCTGTTGATGTTCTTTCTCAGTTGTTTTTAGATAATCTTGAGTAGGATTTTGCTTGTGTGTGATATCAGTAATATTGTTAAATAATTACCACAATTTGTTGGGTCTCCATTTTTTGGAATAGGAACAAGTATGTATTATATTATTTTGATGTTTTTAATTTTGTTGAGGCTTGCTTTGTGTCCTAGTATATGATTGATTCTGGAGAATATACGATGTCCATTTGAGATAAAAAAAGGAATTGAGTTTTTGTTTTTGTTGGGTGAAGTACAACGAATATGTATATGTGGTTGAGTTGGCTAATTGTGTAGTTTGGTTCTTCTATAAGAAGTTTGGTGAGTTTCTCTTGAGTTGACCTGTCCTTTGGTAAAAGTGGTATGTTGCAGTTTCCTACTATTATGACGGTGGTGTTCATTTCTTTTCTCAAGTCTGTTAGCCATTGTTTGATGTATTTTGCAGGTCTATCATTTGGTTCATAGATGTTTACTTGGGATATGTCCCTTTGTTTTATTGTGCCTTTAATCATTAAATAGTGTTCTTCCCTATCTCTTAGAGTGGTTTTAATTTTATTAGAGATTCTTATTACCACTCCAGTTTTCTTATGAATTTCATTTGCTTGGTACCTATTTTCCCCATCCTTTAATTTTCAGTCTAATTAAAAAGATGATTATAAATTAGTTTGCATATAATAGTTAAATTGTATTTCATTCATGTACATTGTGTTTTATATACTCTTTAATTTACCTTGTTTCATACACTCATTCATATACATTATATTTTATATAATTAATTAGTATTATGTATGCCTATTATTACTCCATTTTTTCAATTTCCGATTGAATCTTTCCCTTTCCTTCACTCCCCCATCCACCCACTAAACTGCTATCCTATTGATTTCCACCTTTCCCACCTTTCTGTACTCTTCCCCTTTTGGCTTTCTCTCTTTTAACATGTATACATATATAGTTAGTTATCCTTCTATTTTTACAGTAATGGTCTTATGCAGTATTTGTCCTTAGGAGACTGAGTTAGTTCACTTAGCATAATGCTCTCTAGACTTTCCCATGTTATTGTGTTTTACAAAATTGTTGTTCCTTAGTGGTGCATATTGTTTCATTGTGTGAATGTACCATAATTCTCAATCTCCTAATTTCTTAGATATGTTTCTTATAGGCAATATATTTATAGGCTTTGGGTTTTCTTCATTCTGCTACTCTTTTTGTCTTTTTAGGTGTATTTAAGCCATCCACCTTGAATGTGATTATTGACAGGCCAAGTTTTATGACTGCCATTTTTCTGTCTTCCTTTTTTTTGTTGTTTCAGATTAGTTTGGTCCATCCACTTTCCTCTTCTGTCTTTGTGAAGGACTTCCTGTGGTATTTTCTTTTTTTAAAATACTGATTTATTTACAAAGTTTGTATACATTGTTTTTCATAAAAGATCCTTCCCATTTCCTTCATCCTCCCACCCATTGAATTGTGCAAGCCTGTGATTAACACCAACCCCCCACCCCCACTCCCACCCCCCACGCCGATACTCACCCTTCTTTCACCCTTCCCTACCCTTGGATCCTCATATTCATTCTACAATAATGGTTTTATACAGTATTTGTTTTTGTAGGACTGAGTTAGTTCACTCAGCATAATGCTCTCCAGACCCTCCCAATTTAGGTAGTAATTTACAAAATGATTGCTCCTGCGTGCTGTGTACTATTCCATTGTATGAATATACCATAAGTTCTCAATCCATTCATTTGTGGTTGAACATCTGGGCTGTTTACATGTTCTTGTGTTGGTAAATAATGCTGTTATGAACCTGTGTACAGGTTTCAGTTTGAGCCTCAGTTCTCATTTTCTCAGGGTATATTCCAAGCAATGGAATAGCTGGGTAATATGGAATTTCTATGTTCAGCTTTTTGAGGAAATGCCAAACTTCCTTCCAGAGTGGTTATATCATTTTACAATCCCGCCAACAATGTATAAGAAAGAGTTCCTATATAATCGCATCTTCTCCTACATTTATTTATTACTTGCTGTCTTGTTGAACTTTGCCACTGTTACTGGAGTGAGACAGTATCTCATTGTGCTTTTTGATTTACATCTCTCTTATTGCCAGTGATTTGGGAAATTTCATCATATGTCTGTTGGCTATTAGGATATCTTCCTCTGTGAAATTCTTCCATGTCTTTTACCCATTTTGTAATTGGTTTAGCAGTCTTTTCCTTGAAGGCCTAGGAGTATTCTGTAAACTTTTGTTATGAGACTCTTGTCTGACTTGGTATTCCCAAA
>NW_006399807.1:15582007-15591971 GCF_000299155.1 Elephantulus edwardii | reverse complement strand
CAATAGTTTATCTCTTTGCTGATCTGGATGCCTTTTATTTACTTCTCTTGTATTGCACTAGTAAGCACTTCCAATACAATATTGAATAGAAGTATTGACAGTGGGCATCCTTATCTGATCACTGTTTACAAGGGAAATGCTTTAAGTCTTTCTCCATTGAGAATGATATTGGCTCTTGGTTTTGCATTATACTTTTCACTATGTTGAGAAAATTCTCATCTATTCCAGTTTTGCTGCATGTCTCAATCATTTGTCAAATGCCTTTTTTGCATCAATTACTAAGATTATATAGTTCTTGTTATTTGCTTTGTTAATATGGTGAATTTAAATGATTGTTTTTCTTATGTTGAACCATCCTTGCATACCTTTTATGAATCCACTTGATCATGGAGAATTATTATTTTTTTTTGTTGTGCTTTTGGATTCTGTTGACTAGGATTTTGCTAAGGATTTTTGCATCCATATTCATGAGAGATATTGGTATATAGTTTTCTTTCTTGGTAATATCTTGCCTGGTTTTGGTATTAAGGTTATACTTGCTTCATAGAATGACTCTGAGAGTGTTTTTTCTTTTTCAATTTTTTTAAATAGTTGAAGTGGAATTAGTGATAGATTTCTCTGAATGTTTGGTAGAATTCAGCTGTGAAGCCATCTGGTTCAGGACTTTTCTTAGGGGTAGGGGTATGACCTTTTAATTTCTTCTTTTGTGATGGGTCTGTTCAAGTGTTCTATATCTATTGATGTCAATCCGGGTAGGGTATGAGTTTCAAGGAATTTGTGCATTTCCTCTAGGTTTTCAAATTTATCAGAGTGTAGCTTTTCATGTTGTTGTTGTTAAGCGCCATAGGGTCGTAGGCGGCTCATAGCAACCCTATGTATGAAAGTCCTCAACACTTGGGTGACTTTCATCCTTCCTCCAGATTCATAGGGTTTCCAGAGGGAAGCTGTTACAGAAGTGGATGCCACTTCTGCTTCCAAGCTTGTTTTAATTGGGGAGTGCCACCAAACACGATCCACCAGGGGTAACCATTAACACATTTGACACCACATCAGTGACACAGTGTTCAGCTTCACAGCAAACACAAGTTACCACTGTATGGTAATTGGACACACCAGGCCTATAAAATCTAGAATGTTTGAACAAAAACATTCTTTTCATAGTATTCTAGTATTCTTGATTTACTTTCATCTGATTCTGTTGTGATGTTACATCTGTCATATCATAATTGAGTTATCTGTGTCTTCTCTTTTTCCCCCTTTGTTAAATTTGCCAGTGGTTTGTCAATTTTACTGATTGTTTAGAAAAACCAGCTCCTGGTCTTATTGATGGTTTCAGTTGTTTTTCTGTTTTCTGTCTCATTGATTCCAGCTCTTCTCCTGATTCTAGCTGATGAAGGTATTGAGTTAGGTCATTGATTTTTCTTTTTTCTTCCTTTTTTATGTGTGTGCCTATTGCTAGGAACTTCCCCTTGAGGACTGCCTTTGCTGTATCCCAGAGGTTTTGGTATGTTGTGTTTTTGTTTGTTTCAAGGAACTTTTACATTTAATTTTTTATTTCTTTTATAACACAGTCATGTTCTAGCAGAGAGTTATTTAGTTCCACGTGGATGCAAGCTTTACCCTGCTGAGGTTAATTTCTAGTTTTATGATATTGTGATCTGAGAAGATGCTTTGTATTATTTTAATGTTTTTAAATTTGTTGAGGCTTGCTTTGTGTCCTAATAGGTGATTGACTCTGGAGACTGTACCAGGGTACACTTGAGAAGAAAGTAAATTGAGTTTTAGTTAGGTGTAGTTTCTGAATATATACACAAGGTTGAATTGGCTGATTGTGTAGTTTAGGTCTTCTGCATCTTTGTTGAATTTATTTTTATTTGACCTATTGTTTGGTGATAATGATGTGTTGAAATCTCCTACCACTATTGTGGTGTTGTCTATTTCTTTTTTCAATTCTGTTAACTGTTGTTTTATGTATTTTGCAGATCTGTCATTTGGTGCATAAATGTTAACTTAGGTCATGTCTTCCTGATCTATTGTGCCTTTAATTAGTATGTAATATTCTTCCTTATCTTTTATGGTGGTTTTTATTCAGAAATCTATTTTATCAGAGATTAGTATTGCCACTCCTGCTTTTTTTGAGGTTGCCATTTGCTTGGTATTTATTTTTCCCCTAGCCTTTGATTTTGAATCTTTTTCTTCACTTTTTAAATGTGTTTCTTTTAGGCAACATGTTGATGAGCTTTGGTTTTCATCCATTCTGCTACTCTTTTTTTCTCTTAATTGGTGCAATTATTCCATTTACATTAAGTGTGATTATTGTCAGCCCAGGTTGTATTTTTGCCATTTTGCCATGTTTCTTTTTCTGTTGTTTCTGGTTACTATGGACCATGCTCTTTCCTTTGGAATGTCCGTGTGAAATACTTAAAATCTCTTGTAGTTTTAGTCTTGTTTTCATAACTTGCTTAACTTCCTTCTTTTCTGCAAAGGATCTAATTTCTCCTTCATATTTGATAGAGAGCTTTGCTGACTATAAGGATCCTTGGCTGGCAATTGCTTTCTTTCAATTTTCTGTATATGCTATCCCATTGTCTTCTAGCTCTCATGGTTTCTGCTAAGAAATCAGAGTTTAATTGTTTCCCGTTTGTATATGACTCTTTGTTTTTCTCGTGCTGATTTTAGGAGTCTATTATTATCTTTTAAATTTGAGAATTTGACAATTATATATCTTGGTGTTTTTTTTTCTTTTTGGGTCTAGTGTATTTGGTTTTTGCTTTGCTTCTTGAATGTGGATTTCCCCATTCATCAAAATATCTAACAAGATTTCTTCTAGTACTTCTTCCACAATTTTCTCAGTGATTTCCCTGTCACTCCCTGTTCTTGAATTCCAACCATGTGTCTGTTATTCTGTTTGATGTCATCCCACATTATTTTAATGTTTTCTTCATGTCTCATTTCTGATTTTTCTTCTAGTATGTTTTCGGTGAGGTTCTTGTCTTCCAACTCACTGACACTGTTTCACCTCTTCAGTTTTACTTTTTTGTGCTACCAGAGTGTTGGACAATTTTGTCATTGCAATCTTAATATTCTGGATTATATTTTCATGTCTGTCTGTTATTACTAGTACTGTCTTGGCTGTACCCTCGCAATCTTGTGATGATGTTTAAAGTTTTTGTACCTCTTTATCTATACTATTAATTCTTTCTTCCATCTTCTTAATTTTCTTCCATAGCTGTTGAAGTTGCTCTTCATGAGTATATTTCTTCTGGACTGTTGTTCTTATTTGTGTTTCTTCCATCTTTTAAACTTTTCGCCATACCTGTTCAAGTTGCTCCTCATCAATATATTTCTTCTGGACTGTTGTCTTTGGGGTATTTGCTCTCTTATTTTTTTTCCATAATTTTTATCTTCTTCTGCAGATGTTCAAATAACTCCACATCAATGTATTTCTTCTGGTTCTCTCTATCTGGGATATTCATTGGGCCTACTTTTTTAGGAGATTTTTTTTTCTTCATGATAACTGGGATAGACAGCTGCTTTCTTGACATTATGTGAGTCTTTTCTTAGTAGATGTTAGGTTGTTGTAAATATATAGTGATCAAGAGTATGGCAATGTTTTGTGAAGGACCTGTATATTTGTGTTTCCTTCTTGGCTGAAGCCTGCAGGGCCTCAGGCCAATCAGCAGTGATCCCTTCAAAGTACCTGGATGGAAAACAGGGAAGCCTTGGTTTTTTCCTCTTCCTTAACTGGCTCCTCCACTTCACTTGAGCTCCAGCTGTCCCACTTCCTTCTGCTTGGGCTTAAGGAGTTCCATGTGGTCTCGTAGAAGGAAGTGTAGAACTCAAAATCTGCAGATGAGTAGGGGACTGGCTCAGGAATTGTCCAAGATCTTCAGGCCAAGAAGCAGGGTGTTGGTTCCTGTTTCAGTGACCAGGATCCAGTAGAAGGGGTTGAAGAAAAATCTGCAGATATGGAGGGGCCTGGCTCAAGAATTGTCCAAGATCTTCAAGAAAAGCAATAAACTCTGGCTCTTGTCTCAGTGACAAAGGTGTGACTGTAGATATGCAGCCTGGTTTTGCAGAGACTGATGAGCACTGTAGACTATGAGTGTAGCAGTGTAGCTGGAAAAGCAGATATTCCAAAGAGAGAGCTCTGTATTTCTTGTAGAGTTGATCTTGTTTTCAGAAATTCCTTAAGTTATTGCTTTTCTACAAATGACATAATGTCTCCTTCATATTTGATTGACAGTTTTGCTCTGTATAGGATCCTGAAGTGGCAATTGTAAGCTTTCAGTCTTTTGTGTATGCCATCTCATTGTCTTCTTCCTTGCATGCTTTCTGCTGAGAAGTCAGAGCTTAATCTGTTTGGTTCTCCTTTGTTAGTGACTCTTTTTTTCTTCATTGTACTTTTAGTATTCTGTCCTTGTATTTGATTTAGGAGAACTTGACTATGGTATGTCTTAATACCTTTTTTTGAGGGGGGGAGACTAACATATTTTTAGTTCACTGAACTTCTTAAATATGTATTTCCTAGTTTTTCATACCTGGAAAATTTTATTCTCTTATTTCCACAATTTTCTCATTCTAGAATCCCAAGTATAAGCTTGTTGTTTCAGTTGATGTCATCTTACATAATTCTTATATCTTCCTTCCATTTTCTTTCTGTTTTTTTTCTTCTAGCATGTTCTAATTGAAGTTCTTGTCTTCTATCTTGCTGATTTTCTCTTCTGTCTCTTCTATACTGTTTTTATTCCTTTCCAACCTTTTGAAAGTTTCTACAGTTTCAGTCTTTTTATTATTATTTTTTTATTCTATTATTTTTGTGTGAGTGTACTGTCAAATCAGATCTGACTGGTACAGTAGGAGATGGTCCTTCCTTCCCTGGCAGAGAATCTGGTGGATTCGAACCGTGCGCCTCTGGGATTGTACAATTTCAGCCTTGATATTCTAGATTGCATTTTCATGCTTTTCTGTTGATTTTAGTGCTGTGTTGGTTTATTCTCTCTGTCTTGTGATTATTTTCATTTTTTTTTTTGGTTGTTCTTTACTTGTGGTTTTGATTCTTTCCTCATAATTTGTATCTTCTTCAGAACCTTGGAGCTCCATGTTTTTCTAGTTCTTCGGCATTTCTGCTCTGGTGTATTTCTTTTGTTTGTGATATTGTCTGCTTTTATAGGAGAGGAATTGCTTTCCACACCCCTCATAATATTTGAACCTAACTTCTGCTTCCTTGACATTATGTGAGTTTCTTCTTGGTATATGTGAGGCAGGCTCTGTTGTGTATTTGCAGGAAACTGCTGGGTTCTTTTCTTTATAATACTATTGATAGAGTTGCAGAATTTAAGCATTAAACTCAAATCAGTTTCCAACAGCATATTCTCTGTCATTCATACCTATATTCTCTGTTCATCTCTGGTTTTGAGGTGGTCCACAAAATGCTTCCTTATCTGTTGGATGATCCCAATGGTCCATAAGGTACTTCCTTCTCTGCTGACTGTTCCTGGCAGTGAACTAGGCAGTGAGCTAGGGCTAGGAGGACTCAAGGACTTGCTGGTGGTGGTATGGACTTACAGGTGGCCCACAAGGCCTTTCCCTCCCTGCTGGTTGGTCCAGGTGCCCTTTAGGACACTCCTTTCTCTACTGGCTGGTCTCAAGAGGAGGTAGGTGGACGGGGCAGTGGCTACTCCTGATGGCTGACTGGACTTTTCTCTCTTTATTGGCTGATTCCAAGAGGTAAATGGTGTGTGTGTGTGTGTGTGTGTGTGTGTGCGTGTGAAGATCATGAAGACTCATGGCATCACTGAAGGTTGGGAACACTCATAGTGGCCCACAAAGTACTTTTGTTTGCTAGCTTGTCAGGGTGGCCCACAAGATTTCCCTCTCTACTTGCTGGCTTCTTGCATTTTTGTATGCTTGATTTTGAGTTACAGTGCATATTAAAGGTTGTAGTTTTTAATCTTCTTCAGTAAGTACTTCTAGTCTTTATAACATTTTGCAAGGAAGGTTGTGTTATCTACATAACATAAATTGTTGTTGACTTTTCCTCCATGTTCTTCATATAGTTCAGTTTCTAAAATAATTTGTATAGAATTTGAGAATAAGTTGGATACTATTTGTCACATGGCACATTAGCTCAAGGAATGTTGGAAAATTAAAATATAGTCTCTAATTCAATGATCATTTTACCTGAAAGGAGTATTAAAACAATTTTTGGATATAGATAACTATTTCAAACTATTTTCCTCCTGGAAGAGTTCTTAGAACCATTTTCTCTTTCTTTTTTCTCCATGGTTATAGCGTGGCCTTTTGATGGCTGTTTTCTTACCATACTGGTTGTATCTGATCCAGAGAAGAAGATAGATCCAGGGGAAATAAAGAGAAATGTGGTTGAAGCTTCTGTCTGGGTTTTATCAATCCTGAAACCCACTTACCTCATTATCTCAGCAACACTCTCTCCTTACTATGCTAGCTAGTTTAATTGATTTTTTCTGCTTCTTACAGTAAAGATGTTGTTGTCATATGCTGTCAAGTTGGGGCTGACTCATAGCTGACCTTCCAGTGGCTATTCAGAAGCTGTAAATTGCATGACATGAGATTCCTCATCTTTCTCCCATTGAGCAGCTGATGAATTCAAACTGCATGCTCTTGAGTTGGTAATACAATTCCTTACCCACTATGCCAGCAGATACAGCTATTCCATAATTTATTTACTACTCACACAACAACAACAACAACAACAACAACAACAACAACGCCAATGAGTTAATTCTGACTTAGAGCAACTTAGTAGTAGAATAAAACTATACTATAGGATTTCCAGAGCCTTTTTTCAGGGTTTATGGACGCTTACTTCCACATTTTTCTCTTATAGAGTGGCTGGTGGTTTTGAACCACTGACTTTTTAAATTTGCTGCTGAGGTTTCTGTTTAATAAATAAACTTTTTATTTTATACTGATTTACTTGCGAAGTTTGTATGCATTGTTTTTTGCACAGAATTTTCTTCATTTCCTTTACCCACCTCTCCCTCTACCCATCAAACTGTGATCACTCGCCTGCCAATTCTCACCCCTCTGCTTTTACCTTCTCTCTCTTGGATCCTCAAGCATTTTACTAGTTATCTTTCTATTTATACAATAATGGACTTATACAGTTTTTGTTCTTATAGGACTGAGTTAGTTTACTTAGCATAATGCTCGCCTTCTGTGTCAGGGAGTAATTTTCCGAATCATTGGTCTTGTATACTACATAATATTTCAGATCATCTGCATCATATAGGGACACTTTTTGTTTAAAAATGCAGGAAGCTCTCCTCTTAGGCCAGCTCAAATGGGTTTTTAAGGAGGAAAGGAGAAAAGTAGTAGAAAATTAACCATAGATCAATTTTAGTACAAAGAATCTAGGTAATGCAGTGTGTAATGTGCAGGACTGTTAATATAAAACAAATTGTTTAACCCACTAGCTTCCACATGGGAGAAAGGTAGGCATTATACTTCTACAAAGATTTACAGCCTTGAAAACCCAGTGTTGGGATGCTATGATTGAACTCAACCCAATGCCAGTGGGTTTTGGAATCTTACCATAAGGAAACTGGGTGGTACAATGGTTAAAGAGTGCAGGTACTAGCTGAAAGATCAACAATTCAAACCCATTTGATCCTTTAAAGAAGAAAGATGTGGTGATTTCTTTCCATAAATATTAGAGTCTTGGAAATTCTATTGCGAAATGAGCTTTTGAAGAGTAAAAATTGCCTTAGTGGTTGTGGGTTAATCTTAGCATTATTGATAGAATTTTGTTTTCTTTCCTGAGCTTAGTGGATGTCAGATTGCTAAGATGATTTCCATAGTCTCATAAACTCCCATTTCTTTGCACAGATCCTTGTGTCAAATAAGGGAGTTTTTAAAATAATGACGACACATCAACTAATTTGAGAAGCTTACAGTTCTAGTTAGCATTACAATAAACATGGGCCAAGAACAGATTGATGACTTTGGGTAAAGTTAAATTGTTTGCTGAAGTAAACTGGAAGTGGGTTCATGGTTAACAGATGTCTATTCACAATGGAGGGTCACTCAACTTTATGACCACTGTGCCTCCATCATGTCCCCCTTTTCCTGATCCTGAGTAGATTCTCCACTGCACAATGATGCTAGTGAAATTTTCTATGTATCCAGAGAAAACTGTTAATTTCTCTACTCCTCATTCTCTCACTTTGAGAATATCTACTTTTGAATGAGCACTTACCATATGCTAGGTACTCAGGTAGATGATTTATATGCATTATCTTTACCTACCAGCACACTTAGGGAACTCTGGTAGTTCCTTGCTGCAATCCCAAAGGCATGTGGTTTGAATTCACCAGCTACTCTGTGGGAGAAGGATGGACATTCTCCTCCCATGTGATTTACTGTCTCCAAAAACCTGCTGGAGGGTCAGTTGTGGGTTGGTTCTAACTTAACAGTATACAATAACAACAAGCATACCTCATACCTATTGCTTTCTTGCTCTCCACAGATATTTTATTTACATGTGGAAGGTTTGCGACAACCCTGCCTCGAGCAAGTCCATTGATGACATTTTCCTTGTTGTATGTGTTTCTGAGTCACATTTTGGTAATTCTCACAAAATTTCTGATTTTTTACTAATGTTATTACACACTTAATAGACTGTGGTATAGTGTAAATGTAACTTTTCTATGCATTAGAAGATGAAATCCCCATTACACGACACCCTTTATTGTGATATTTTCTTTATTGGGGTGTGATATTTTCTTTATTGGGGTGGTCTTTTCTTGAACCTGTAATATCTCCAACGTGTGCTTGTGTTGCTCTGTACAACAATGCTAAAGTATTATTCACACATGAGGAAACTGAAGCTAGATGAAATTTAAAAACTCACACAAGGCTGTGTAGTGAAAGAAATGGTAGAGTGGAATTCAAACCTTGGAGTCCCTCTAGAGTTTGTACTTTATACACATTGCCATCAGGGTCAGATCTGCAATAGGACTTTATTACTATACAATGAGAGGTGTTAAAGGTGATTTTCTTTGTGTTCCAGTAGAAAACTATGCATTATTTTTGGATGAACGAATAGCAATATTTTCTTGAGAGCAGTTTTATAAGATAATTTTCAACAGAGTTAAATGAGGACATTCCTTGGATAAAGTCATCGAGCTTGCAAAGGTGGAAGGTCAGTGCAATAGAGAGAGGAAGTCCTTTGATGAGTTTGACACAGTGGCTCTGGCAATAGGGTTAGCTGTGTCTGAGATAGTAAGGGTGACTCATGATAGGTTCAGAGTTGTCCATAGGGTCACAATGAGTCATAATCCACTCAGGGGCACATAACAACAACAAAAATATTAAAATATAAAATGGATATGTATTGGAGATACATATTAAGTTGCTATTGAAGAAGGCATTGGTAACTTGTTTTAGTTAGTCCAAAGGAGATTTAAGTGGAGCCACATATTTATAGAATAGAAATATTGAAATGAATGTGCAAATGGAAATATAACTAGCCTTTTCCATAATGGAGAAAGGAAGATGATTAAACTTCCATGTGCATAACTTGCATATTTATAGACAAGAATTATTTCACATTATTATTGTTTATTTAGTATTATAAAAATAACATGCCTCTGGAAACTCTATGAACTTTGGTAAATAATTGTAGAGGGGCTTTAGGCATTTTGTTCATAGGGTTGCTATGAGTCATGCTCGACTTGAAGGCAACCAACAACAACAACAACAACAACAAAATAGTGTAGAAATCAGATGATTTCAAACCGTATTCTCTAAACAGTGCATAATTACTTAATGCATTTTTTTTTCATCTATAGTCAACAGTCTTGGCACCAGCAGCCAGGAAATTAAAAGGCGCATTGCCATGGGAAAGTCTGCTATTAGGGACCTCTCCAAAGTGCTGAAGAGCAATGGAGACTAAGGTGCGTCTGATACAGGCCATGGTCTT
>NW_006399807.1:15572687-15577604 GCF_000299155.1 Elephantulus edwardii | reverse complement strand
CCTATGAACAAAAGATATGAACCCTGTTCTATCCTGTACCGTCCTCACCCCTCCTGACATACAAGAGACCATTGCAGCAGTCACTCTGTTAATCCACCGGGTTGAGGATTTTTTCTCCTTCACCGACCTCCACCCTTCCCAGCATGATATTCTCCCCCAAGGAATAGCGCTTTGTAGCAACATGCCCAAAATGACGAGGCAAAGCCTCATCATTCTTGCCTCCAAAGAGCATTCCAGCTGCACCCTCTCTAAGACATACCTATTTGTTCCTTTGGTTGTCCATGAAATGTTCAGTGCTCTTCTCCAACACCATAGCTAAAAGGCATCAATTTCTTTCCTGTCATCCTTATTCACTGTCCAGTTCTCAGATGCATAGCAAGTAATCAGAAAGACTATGACCTGAATCAGACACACTTTAGTCCTAAAACTGACATCACTACTCCTCAATAATTTGGAAAGATCCCTAAGTCTATATTTACCCAGTGCAATGCAGCTCTTTAGTTCCTTATTGTTGGTACCAATGGAGTTAATTGTGGATCCAAGCAAGATGAAGCTGTTGACAGTTTTCATTTTCCTCTCCATCCATCATGATACTGTCTATTGGTCCATTGTGCCTATTGTTTTTTTGACATTGAGATGAAATCCATACTGAAGGCTGCATTCCTTAATCCTCTGCACCAAGTGCTTTGAGTTTTTCTCACTTTCAGCAAGTAAGGTTGTGTCATCTGCATAAAGCAGGTTATTGATGAATCTCCCTCAAATCCTGATGCCTCAGTCCTCTTCATGGAGTCCAGCTTCTCGGATCATTTGCTCAGCATACATATTGAATAGGTGTGGAGAAAGAATATAACCCTGACACACTCCCTTTCTAATTCCAAAACATGCAGTGCACTACTACTCTGTTCACACAATAGTATCCTGGTCCAGGTATAGGTTCCGCATGAGCGCAATCAATGTTCTGGGATTCCCATTCTTCTCAATGTCAGTACTTATTATGATCCTCACAGTCAAATGTCTTTGTATAGACAATAAAGCACAAATAGACATACTTCTGGTATTCCTTGTTGTTTGTTGTTATGTGCTATCAAGTTGCTTGTGTGACTCTTAGTGACACTATGTATAATAGCCCTGAAACCTGCTCTATCCTGTGCCAACCTTATTGTCTCTGACACATCTACCCTTATTACCCCAGTCACTGAATCATTCCATCTCATCAGGGGACTTCCTCTTTTGTGCTGTCCCTCTCAAAAACTGTTTCCTCCTTGCAACATGTCCAAAGTATGTCAGAAAAAGCCTTGGAATCCTTGCCTCCAAATAGCAAACTGGTTTCACCTTCTCTAGGATGAACCTGTTTGTTCTCCTAGTAGTCCATGGTATATTCAATACCCTTCTTCAGCACCATAGCTCAAAGACACAAATTCTCTTTCTGTCATCCCAACTCAGTGTCCAGCTTTCTGATGTATAGCAAGTAGTTGCAGAGACTATGGCCTGGATCAGGACACTTCAGTCTCCAAACTGACTTCATTGCTCTTCAGTACTCTGGAGAGGTTCCTGACAGCAGACTTTTCCAAAGCAGTTAATCTTTTCATTTCCTGGCTGCTGGTACCATTGATTGTGGAACCAAGCAAACGAAAATTGTTAACGATCTCAATTTCTTCACCATCTATCATAATTCTGTCAATCAGCCCAGTGGTGAGAATAATTGTTTTCTTGATGTTGAGCTACAGTATTCCTTGTTATTGTTGTTTTGTCCTGTAGAGTTGGAACAGACCCATAGCTGACCCTCTGGTGGCTTTTCAGAGGCAGTTAATCACACAGAAAGAGATTGGGATTGCAATATTCCTTAGTGATCTTATAAATAACAGATCTGAACCTTGTCCTGTGTCATCCTCATCATCTTGGGCACACTCAAGCCAATTCTGTCAGTCCATTGGGTTGGAAGTCTCTTCTTAACTGACTCGCCACCCTTCCAAGCATGATGCCCCTCTCCAAGGACTAGTCCCTCCTAGGAACAGGCCCAAAGTACGTCTGATGGAGCTTCAAAATTTTTGCCTCCAAGAAGCAACCTGGTTACACCCTCTCCAGGGCAGATCTATTTGTTCTCTTGGCATTCCACGGTATGTTCAGTACTCTTCTCCAGCACCACAACTCAGGTATCGATTCTTCTTCTGTTATCCTTATTAATTGTCAAG
This sequence comes from Elephantulus edwardii, assembly GCF_000299155.1. Lineage (NCBI taxonomy): Eukaryota > Metazoa > Chordata > Mammalia > Macroscelidea > Macroscelididae > Elephantulus > Elephantulus edwardii. The sequence continues at coordinate 15,575,412 of NW_006399807.1, read as the reverse complement.
CTCTCAGATGCATAGCAAGCAGTTGAGAAGACCATGGCCTGGATCAGATGCACCTTAGTCTCTAGACTGACATAATTTCTCTTTAGCACCCTAGAGAGGTCCCTGACAGCAGACTTTCTTAAAACAACTCATCTTTTGATTTCCTGACTCTTGATGCCAAGAGAATTGATTGTGAATCCAAGCATGATGAAATTGTTTTCTACCTCAATCTTGTCTCCATCTATTATGATGCCATCAGTTGGTCTAGTGATGAGAATCTTTGTCTTTTTGATGTTGAGATGCAATCCATTTTAATGGCTCCGGTCTTTGACCTTCTGCAGCAAATGCTGCAAGTCCTCAAGCAAGGAGGTTATGTCATCTGTATTATGTAAGCTATTGATGAGTCCTCCTCCAATCCTGTTGCCACATTCTTCTTCATAAAGCCCAATATCCAAAATTATGTTTCACATACAAATTTAAGAGGTATGAAGAAAGGATACATCCCTGACACACTCCTTTCTTGATTTTGAACCATGTTGTGTTCCCTTGCTTTGTTATTACAGCAGCTTACTGGTTTAGGTATATATTTCACATGAGCTCAATCAAGTGTTCTGGGATTCCCATTCTTCTCAGTGTTAGCCAAAATTTTCTGTGATCCACTCAAGTCAAATGCCTTTGCATAGTCAATACAACACAAATAGACATTCTTTTGGTACTCTCTGCTTTCAGCCAAGATCTATCTGACATTGGCTGTGATAATCTTAGTGCTTTAGATGCTTCTAAACTCAGCTTGTATTCCTGGCAGTTCTTTGTCAATGTACCTGTTCTAGTCTTTTTTGGATAATGTTCAGCATGATCTCGCTGTCCCCCCTGTGAAGTCTGCATATGGCTCTAGAGTGGAACTAGTATATCGAGAGTCAGAGAAGAGGACAAAAGGGAAAAAAGTGCCAGTGAGTGGAGGTTCTGAGTCATGGAGATACACATACAAAGACCTGCAAAATCCCAACCACAGTGGGAAACATATGAATTGATCAAGAGACAGGAAGATAGGTCCAAATATGGTCCTAGGGAGAGGTCCTGCATGTAGAGGAAATTTATACCCTTGTAACATGATCTTCATGTTATCACTACTAAGCCTTTTGAAATAATTTGAACACTGGAAGCTTCATGTTTAAATGGAGGAAGAGCCCTTGAATGTATGTTCTGGATACCTATTTCTTGACTCAGCTGATTTTTAGCTCTGTTAGTTGCTGTAGAGGAGGCCCTATGATTCCTAGCTACCTTATGTGTAACAGAACGGAATGCTACCTGATCTTGGGTCATCATCATCTTTGGTAAGTTTAAGTTCATTGTTATTGCTGCTGTGTCAATCCATCTTACTGAAAGTTTCCCTGGTTATTTTGAGCCTTTTTCTTTGCAGACCTAAAGGCACATGGTTCAAATCCATGAGCTGCTCTGTGGGAGGAAGATGAGTAGTCTCCTTTCATGCTATTTACTACCTCTGAAAACCCACTGGAGGTCAACTATGTATTGGCTTAGACTCAATGGCACACAACAACAGCAATAACCACTTTGCCACACATGTTCTTTTCTAATGATTGGTCTTTCCAATAATGTTATGTCTGAAGTAAGCAAATCTAAGTTTGAACATCTTCACTTATCAGAAATATTCTGGTGGTATTTCTTCTAAGGCTGATTTTCCCCCCAGTCCATGATATATTCAATATTCTTAGCCATTATTAGCTCTATTATCTTGGCTAAATCACATGAATTCTCCTTGCTGTAGTTTTCTTGTTAAATTTCTTCCTACTGATGCATCCCCCACCACCAAATTATTATTATGTGGATTAAATGAGATAATTGTTGAAATTCTATTGATTCTGAAGAAAGACATATATCTATATTGCTAAAGTCATTATATTTCTTCTTTATATCATGTATATTTTATACAATTGAAGTAAATGAAGACAAAGAAGAGACTCAGTCACTGCCACTTGAGTATGGCAGGGATTCAAGGGTAGGCATTGTAATGGGAAAACTTTCTAGTAAAAATTAGGGAGGATTAAACAACTGTAAAATATCATCTCACCTCAGTAAGAAGAGCAAAATTTAACAGAACAGCAAACAACAAATGGTAGTGAGGTTGTGGAAAAACTGGAACCCTTATTCACTGTTGGTGGGAGTGTAAAATGGTGCAACTATTATGGAAGGCAGTACGGCGCTTTCTTAAAAAGTTGCAAATAGAGATACCATTTGACCCAGCAATTCCACTACTGGGAATATACCTGAAAGAAACTCTAACCGCCACCCAAGCAGATATATGCACATCCATGTTTTTTGCAGCTTTGTTCACAATAGCAAAGAGTTGGAAACCACCCAAGTGCCCATCAACACATTTGTTGGATAGAGAAGCTGTGGTATATTCACACAAGGAAATACTACACTGCACTGAAAGACAAGGAACTCATGAATTATTATACAAAATGGGTGACCCTGGAAGACGTTATGCTGAGTGAAGTATCTCAGTCACAAAAGGACAAATACTGCATTATTCCACTGTTGTAAAGCAGGACTGACATCTGGACTGACACCAGGGTTGGGGGGAAAATAAGAAAAGAGGGGATAGTGTATATGGCATTGACACATATGGCGGAGAGAACAGTTTAAAAGGGATATATGATTAGGTATTATTGTCATGAGAGGAGTCCAGAATGAAAGCCGCATAGTGGAGTGGATTGGGGTTGTG
>NW_006399807.1:15570543-15572587 GCF_000299155.1 Elephantulus edwardii | reverse complement strand
ATAGGGGCTTTTGGGAAATAATGAGGCAAATATTTGGCACATTATTTTTGAGCAACCCATGACATCTTCTAGTGGAAATATCTGATGAGAAACTAGGTAAATAGGTTTATACTTCATAGGAAAGTAAACAAACTGAGAAAATAGGCAACCTGATTTTGTAATAGCAGTAAGTATAGTTACCATTTATTAAACATTTATCATGTGCTAGACTTTTGTGGATCATGCTTTTTAATATTTATCATGTCCTTTTGAGGTATAAACAGGGAATGGGAAACTGTGGCTTAGGAAAAGTAAGTAACTTACTGAATTTTGTAAGTGACAGAGCCTGTTCTTTTAAGTATGTGCTCAACTGCTTAAGATTCCTCTGTCGAGGTACATATTAAAACATCCAGAGTCTGTGATAGAAAGATGATGTTGTGAGTGGCTATGGAGTTGGCCTCTGAATGTGCTGGTAGCACACTGGCTGGGAATTAAACCAAGTCTTCTGCATAAACGGTGAAAATTCCAACACGAAGTCATTAATGCCCTTAGACAAAGAGATAGACATTTCTATTTAAAACCAGTCTGGCAGTTGCATTCTTTTTATATACATTGAAAAGAAATTAAAAAATGTAAAATTGTTCTTGGATATGAAACTTCTCAGAGCCTCTTTCTGAGAATAGATGTACAAGAAGCAGAGTTGACAAAGTATAAGTCTTCAATATTTTCTTTTCCCCCTCGCTGGACAACAGGGAAACCAACAAAATTATTTACAGTTTTTTTCTTAATGGGGAAAAATTATCCCATCTGCCAGTATTATTTACGGAATATCTTCTAGACTGATGTTATTTAGTGCTGTATAGTCAAGTATGAACATGAGTAATTGGTGGTCTGTCCCACAATCAGCACCTGGCCTGGTTTTCACAGCTGATATTGAGCTTCTCCAGTGAATTTTTCCACAAATGTAATTGATTTGATTCCTATGCATACCATCAGGTGAAATCCATGTGTATAGCCTGCATTTATGTTTCTTATAAAAGGTATTTGCAATGAATAAATCATTGAAAGTGCAGAACTCTATCATTCTATCTCCAGCCTCATTTCTCTCACCAAGCCCCTGTTTTCCAGCTCCTGATCCTTCTTCTCTGTTCCCAACTTTTGCGTTCCAGTCGCCCATTATTATTAATTCATCTTGATTGCATGTTTGATCAATTTCTCACTGCAAAAATTGGTAAAAATCTTCTATTTCCTCTTCTTTGGCTCTAGTTGTTGGTGCATATATTTGAATGATAGTGGTATTTACTGGACTTCCTTGTATGTGTATGGATATTATCCTGTCACTCACCACATTGTATTTCAGGATAGATCTAGAAATGATTTTTTTAATTATGAAACCAATCACATTTTTTCTCACCTTTTCATCCCCAGCATAGTAAATCATATGATCATCTGATTTAAAATGTCACATACCAAACCATCTCATTTCACCAATACCAGGTATGTCAATATTTATGCGTTCCATTTCTTTTTTAACAATGTCCAATTTTCCTACATTCATGCTTCTCACATTACACGTTCCAATCACTAGTGTCTCCTTACAGCTGTTCCTCATTCTCCGTGTTTCCATTTCTAAGATCTCAGCTTCAATTGCCATGTCTGTTAGTCCAAATGATAATCTAAGTGTGCTCTATTGTACATAGGGTTTTCGAAGGCCTGTAATTTCAGAAGTGGATAGCCAATCCTTCTTCCTAGTCTGTCTCAATTTTTAAATATATATATATATATATTAGTGTCTGACAGACAAGCATTCTACAGAAAAGAGAAAGAAAAGAAGAAGACCAAGATGGATGTCACATGAGACTCTGAGTATTGCATTAGAGTGCCAAGAAGCCAAAGCTAAAGGAAGAAATCAAGAAATCAAAGAGCTGAACCGAAAATTTCAAACGGTAGCTCGGGACAAAGCAAGATACTATAATTAAATGTGCAGAGAACTGGAGGCAGAAAATCAAAAGGGCCGGACTCACTTAGCGTTTCTTAAGCTGAAGGAGTTGAAAAACAAATTCAA
>NW_006399807.1:15483132-15563392 GCF_000299155.1 Elephantulus edwardii | reverse complement strand
AAGGGAAGCAATGAATGAATGGAAATTCAAAGTCTCTGTAAACTTTTATTAAAAATAATAATAAAGAAATTAGGGAGGATTGCATCTATGCTGTAATTGGAAAATACTGGCATGGGGAAGCTGGAGGTGACTAGAAGTAGAGTATCGTGTAGGGAGCACATTTGAATTTCTCTGGTTAGTCCTGAGTTAGGAGTGGAACAAAAACTAAGAAAACTACCAGTTATTGACTAAGCCCTGACTGTTCTGGGCCCTTTACTGGGTTCTGGGTTGTGATTTGGCTTCTTGAATTGATTGCTGCAGTGGTTGTGGATCACAATTATGCAGTCATAAATGATGTGTATCAAAATGATAATTCTGTGTATTCAGTTTTTCAATAGGGTAGATGAGATTGGCTTAGCACCCAGTGTATGTCCCCTTGGTTTATCTCTGTGGCCATGGAGGGTTCCCTTTCTGTATCTTGCCTGGGTTCCTGAACTGCAGCCAACTCTTAGAGACATACTGCTCTAGAGCTTTTCTGGGAGTAAGAACTATCATGAATAGCTCTGTTAAGAAGTGAAATCTTTACCCTTACGTTGTTATGTACCATAAGATTGGAACCAACCAATAGCTGACTTTTGGTGGGTTTTATTTTAGAGGCAGTAAATCACACAAGAGAAGACTGTTCATCTTTCTCTCATGGAGCAGCTGGTGAATTTGAACTACATGCCTTTGAGTTAGTAGCACAACTCCTTACCCCTAAGCCACCAGTGCTTCCTAAGTGTAGTTAAAACAAACAAACAAACAAATGGACACTGAGGAAATATGAGTGACTAGAAGACTGAAGTTGAAGAGATGCTCCCTGCATCTGTCTGTCAACTGAGCCCACTCTTTTTTTGTTTCTATAATTTTTTAAACTCTCCCCTCAGTCCTAAACTATGCACTTCTCTGTGAGGTGGATTTGTCATCTGAGTCCATCAATGAAATAGTTTGAAGGTAAAACCTTTCCTAACTAAGTCACATCTTCATCTGAATGTAACTGTGTGAAAAAAATGAAGGATTGCGTCTAACTAAAATTGTCAAAACGGCTTTTGACAATGTTTCCTTTACTCTGTTTTTTCTTTCCTTTCCTTTATCCTTGCTGTTTCTATTAAATATTTCTTGACTGTATCCTTTCCTGATTGAATCTCAATGAACTTTGACTGGATTTGGATTACACTTATGAGAAGACAGTCTCATTTACTCTTTTAAAGCAGTGCTGTAAGAGGGGACTGACCAGGAGATGTTTTCCTCGAGACATTGGAGGGCCACTCCAGGAGAAGTGAGAGGGGCTGTTGTTTTCTATTATGCAGGGTAGATCTAGTTTGATTCTTTATTTTGCAGGCCGGAGTAACCTGTTTTATTGTAGAATACGTTCTAGAAGAATGAGCAGTCCCACGCTGGTAAAAATGTTTTTCATATACTTCAGCTTTGTGTTGTTGTTTCACTCACTCTTTGATTTCCCCATTGCTTACAGAATCTTCATCCAATTTTTTTCTTTCTCTTTATCTCTTCCTAACCCTTACAAAGAGAACAAATGACCAATTGAAACAATCAGGTTTTAAGCTTTCTTTATTTTTAATCAGCTGGGACAATAAGAGCACCATTTCAGTATAACTCAATCCTCTGCAAAGTAGGGAGTCTTAGTGGAGATTTAAGAAGGTAGCTTATATGTGAAAGAGGTAGAAGAGCTAGAACAGCTCTCTCCTACAATAAATTTGGACCCTTCCAGAAGCCTCGAAATGCATGAAAACTTGGTTGTTATTTTCTAGCATTAGGCACAGGTAATCTAGGAGAGGCTCAGTAATGCCACTGATATCCCTGGGGGCAGTCAGGGTAACCTATGGCAGTGAAGGTGATCTTGCTACAATAGAGACACTGTTGTTGTTGTATGCTTTTGAGTCAGAATCAATCTACAGCTGACTTCCCCGTGATTTTCAGAGGCAGTAATTCAGAGCACCCTAAATCTTTTCTGTGCCAGTTAGTAAATAATTCACTTATAGAAAAATCAGGAAAATGGCCATGAGCAAAGCCAGAAAGCTAAAGAGTTTGAGTAAGTTTGAATAGGTAGATGAAGATTCTTGTATAACTCGAGTTTTGGTGGCCTTGAATGTTCGGTCCCACTGGGTCAGAATGGCATTTCTGGCTCCTTCCCATTTCCCTGTGCCAGTCAGGCGGAACTGGTACGGTGAGCACGGGCCAAAGAACATAGCCAAAGCAAGACGTGGATCTGTCAGGAGCATGGAGAACAGGTTGGGTTTTGCGTCGATGTAGGTCAGAAGTTCATCAATGTATGGGATATAATCTGACTGTAAAGCCTTACAGTAGCACAAGCCAAACCTTTATTGGAGGAAAAGTAGGGAAGAGAGAAAACATAGATAAACAATGGTGATCTTAGAACAGGAAAACAAATGATGCTGCAGAAAAGGACTGATTTCTGTGTTCTTCTCTTGCTTAGCTGTCCAGTAATCTCATTGTTAAATAGAAAATGGATCACATGAAAAGACACTGTATAGCTGTGCTTTAATTGGGTGCTCTATCTGCTCCTGATTCATCTAGTGTTACCAGTTTTTAGAGGAAAATATTGTTCACATAATTTTACTCTTCTCAAGTTTTTCTAACCCTCAACAATTGACAGGTTTGTATAATCAAAAAGCTGCAGCAATTACTGGAGTAGAATTTCCCATTATGCTCAAACTTAAATAATTGAGTGGTATATGAGACAAAACCCTTCTCCATTGTGTAGTTCTATTTTTCAGGAATTTTCAGCAAAAGTACTCTACTAAAGATGGTAAATATTTTAGACTTTGAGGACTGTGTAATGGTTTCTGTCTTAACTATTCCACTCTGCTGCTGTTGTGTGAGAGTAGCCAAAGACAAAACATACAGAAATGAGGGTGACCACATCCTAGTAAGACTCATTTTCTGACCACAGAAATTTGAATTTCATATTGTTTTCACATGTCATGAAACATTCTTTTTATTTTTAAAACCCATTCAAAAATGTGAAATTTAAATACAAATGTCTCACTAGATTTGGCCACAAGAGTTACAGAGCCCTGTTGAGAAGGCAAAAGTCACTGCTATTGTGTTAGGACCATCTCCTTTGGGAGGTGACCTTCCATTGGGGTTTCTGAGACTAAATCACAGTGGGAGTAGGCTGACCATCTTTCCCCTCAGGAGTGCTGGTGAATTTGAACCATGAGAGACACTCAGTGTTTGAGTTAGCAGCGCACCTTGTTATGGACTACCACCAGAATTCCCCTGAAAACAGTGATCTAAATAAACTAAAACAGAGCTGAATAAAGACTTGATAAATGAATGTTCAGCAGATATATTTAGTCTCAGATTGTACTTCTTTGCCTATGGTTATGGATAAGGTAGAATCATGTAGCAGCATGTTTGCGAACATTAGAAACTCAACTCCATGGAGTGTTGTTGTTTGTTGTTAAGTGCCGTCGAGTCACAAGCGACCCTATGAAGGAGAGTCCTCAACACTTGGATGCCTTTCATTCTCTCTCCAGGTTCATAGGGTTTCCGGAGGCAAGCTATTATGGAAGTGGATGCCACTCCTCCTTCCAACATGGAGTGTTAGTGAACCATAATTTAAAAAAAAAAAAAGCTGAAGACCTAAGCACTTCTTGATATCCCTTTCTCCACTCTTCCCTGAAACAAACTGAAGGATTTTTTCCCCCTTCTAAGATGCATCTTTCCCCTTAAATATCACTCTTACCTTTATTTGCTCTAGTCTTATCAATTTCAACTTTTACTCTGATAGGATGCATAAGTTGTTAACTTACCCACTGGGTTTGTTTTCTTTCCTTGCATTAACTTCCTTTAGCATGACACTGGGTGGTGGTAATGTATTCACACCTATGAGACAAATAAAAATATAGGGGTAGGTGTTTTGGACTGCTAAAAGAACAAATAAATATGCCTTGGAAAAGGTGTTCCTTAGAGGCAAGGATGGTGAAACTCCATCTCACATACTTTGGCTATGTTGTTAGGAGGGGCCAGTCCTTGGAAAAAGATATCATGCTTATAAAGATGAAGGGACAGTGAAGGAGAGGAAGACCCTCAACAAAATTGATTGACACAGTGACTACAGCATTGAGCTATATAACAGAGTATATTACAGATATCGAGGACAGCACAGGATAGGACAAGGTTCAGATCCATTGTTCCCAGGGTCACTAGGAGTCAAGTCTACTCAACGACACCTAACAACAAGTATTTAAAGTGGATAAAAATGCTCTTATCTCTGATTTTAGTACCTAGCTAGTCATCTGTCCTGGAAAAACTTTTAACAGCTTGAACTGACTGGTCGTATCTCCTGGTGATAAACCAGCTGAAAAGAGGAGTCTTTGTTATTTAATACGGCAGGAGATTACAGCCAGTTTGATAGCATTTTGTCAGTTTCTGAAAGTTTCTTATTTGAGTGGAAAAAGTTGATTCAGTCAAATCATGCCATAGTAAAACAAAGATACAGCTCATTTTTTTTTTTTTTACTTCTTATTGAAATTTTGTATTCGTAATGATAGACACAAAGTTATTATGATAGTGTAATTCAGTGAACAATAGGATAGATCCTCCTTTTAAAAATTCTACTGCCCCAGGTTGGGAGCCAGGGATGGTCTCAAAATTTCTAGTACCCACAATCATGTTTCACACTGAAAATATATATTCCCCCTCTTTCTTATACCCTTACCTTTAAGAACTCGAACAGCCCAGCGAGCTTGCGTTTCTCCTGTGGGTATCATGGAACCCAAGGGTTTGATGATTCCAATAAAAGCTAGAGTTGACTTTTGCAGATGAGTGGGGAAAATATACTTGTACAAAGATGCCTGGCCATCTTCAACTTTCACTATGGACTCGTCAAGGAAGGGAAAAGAAAATGTGTATCCAGTGGCAAAGACAATGATATCAATGGGCTCTTCTTTTGGGATGTTATTAAATATGACTGAGTTTTCCTTCACTTTCTTTATATTTGGCTTGATGATCACTTTCCCAGTGATGATACGTCCCGGGAGCTCATCATTTAACACAGGCTCTCTCAATTGAACCCTAAATAAAAATATAGACAAAGAAGTGGTCTGCCAGGGAACAATACACCCAGTCCTCCCTCCTCTTTTCCTTCTTGGATTCATTCCTGGCCTCTCCTCTTTAGAGCTGCTCATCTTGGGAGAGGTAGCTCTGAGGGTGTAGTCCAAAGGAAGTTGCATGGCTAACCCAAAGGACACATCTCTCTGGCACTTGAGTCTACCACTGACTCCCAAGGAGAAAAACGGGCAATCTCTTCTCAGGTAGTTTACAGCCTTGGAAACCCAACGGAGGTACAGCTATGAGTCAGATCCTACTTGGTGTCAATGAGTTGAGTTTTTTGTCTTGAGATCAGTTTTCTCTATTGAAGCAGACATGTGAATGTGCAGGAAGGGTTATCAGATGTGCTGGAGTTTGGAAGCCTGAGGAGATAGTTGTCAGAGCTTTCTCTAGCTCCGCTTTTCCTCACTGAATTTTAGCATTCAGTGATCAGTGCCATTTTAGTGATAGCAGAATGCTGAAGGACCGCAGAGGAAGCCAGGATTTATGTCTACTGAGAATGATTGGAAGCTCTTTCAGTGCCTCTTTCTAGGGGGCAATTGCGTAAGGAAAAGAAAAATATGCTTAAAAGAAGCAAGAGCAGACTTGTCTTTTTCTGGCTATATAACATTGGAATCATAAGACAAGCACTTTGAGAAATGATTATATATACTCAGAGTAATTTTTGTCTTATGTTGAATACAGAAAAAGGACAGTATGGTAACATGGAAAGAAGACTAGAATGAGAGATAAGGATAAATTCTTGTCCAAATGTTCAGACTTACTAGGGCATAGGCCTTCCAATTATACACATATGAAATACGGATATTAACATCTGACATCCCTAGGTCATTGAATGGAATCAAAGTATAAGAAATAGTATATAGGCAAGAACTTTAGAAATGGTAAAGAATTAACCTAATGTAAGTTACAAGCAAAAGCTCATGACTTTTAAGGTTCATTTTGAATTTCCCAGGGCTTACAGCGATAAACAAACTTCTACAAGCTACCATCTAAGCTAGACAAAGATTATGATATGAAAACCTGATAGATAAGGCTAAAATCTCTGAGAGGCCTGGATGTAGAAGTGTAAGAAGGAGGGAAGAAGTGGGGGAAATATGGAGATGATGAAGAGGAGAGTAGGGGAAAGAAGCAGGTATGCATGAGAAGGATGAAGATTAAATCAGGTATGTATACTAGAAAAGGGTGTGCTTGTCAATCAGTGTTGGGCTAAATGTTACTTTATATTTGGTTAATTTCCAGAGTGAAATAGCAAGGGAAACCAGACAGGCTCACCAGGCTGTGGGGTTACCTTGGTAATAAAAAGCTACTGTACAAACTTAACCAATTAGAATGTAAAACCTTCATTTCTCGATTGAAATACAGACCATGTGGACAAGGGCTAGAAGACAACGTCATTAGGGAGATGATAAAGGACAACCATAACAAAACCAATCAAATAAGTGCTGCCATAGGGTTGATTCCAACTCACAGCGACCCTAAAGGACAGAGTACAACTGCCCCCTGGGATTTTCAAGGTTGTGGTCTTTACGGAAGCAGATTGCCACATCTTTCTTTCACAGAACAGCTGGTGGTTTTGAACCATTGACCTTTCAATTCAAGAATAAGTGCTTAATCATTGTGCCATCAGAAATCTTCAGAGGATCAACATAGGATTCAATTTTTCTCAAACCACAACTTAAGGAAGAGTGTTGCCTTTAGAAACAAAACATGAAAAACTCAAACTCACTCCCACTGAGTCTGTTCTGATTCATAGCAACCCTCCGTTGGGCCTCTGAGGCTGTAATTATAACAGGAAGACATAGCCCATCTTTCTCCTGTGGAGCAGCTGGTGGATTTGAACTGCTGGAGACACCGTCTTGTGGTTAGCTGTGCAATACCCTGCACAGTAGGCCACCAGAGCTCTCAGAAGTTATAGATAAATCCTTGTCTTTTGCTTGTGGCCACTGAGGCTTTTAAACTTGCCCAGGGCCACTACTGAATTAGCTTGGGAAGTGGCAGGGCTTTAATGAAGCCCCAGGTACCAATAGTAACATGAAGATTAAGATAGGACTGAAAAAGTTACTTACAAGAAGAAATGATCTCATTTCATTTATTTGACATTCAAGAAAAACAGTTTTTGCTACATAATGAAAATGTTGAGTAGTTTACCTTTATAGTCAACCACATTGCTGTGTTATTTTTTGGTTTTTAAGTGTCACTGGAAGGGCTGAGGCTCCCTCTTTCCAACAGCCCTTGGCAGTGAGACTGAAATTACCTGTCTTCTGGAATTAAGCCATAATTTTCATGGTTGAACCAACTGTTCATCTTTTTTCCCAGCAGCCAACACACAATTGGAGTTGGAAGAGCATTTCTGAACATGTTCTGAAATCGTGTCATGAACACCATGTCCCATGGATATCCTGAATCATAGACTCGGCTGATCACCCATGCCCCTCCGGTAGTGCTGAGGAACACCTAGAGAAAATCAGAGGTCACTCCATTGGACGTGTGAACAGGGTTGGCCCGGCTGAAAGTGTAAGACCAGGTACCATGAATTGGAAGGCCCTTAAAAGTTTGCTAATTTCAAAAGACATTCCCGACTAGGTAGTCTTTCTTAAAGTTGTTCTTTTGAGGCAATCATTTGCATATCTCTCACTCACAATCACTCATTTCTACTTCTTCACTGGGTTTCCAAGGTTGAAAATTGCATGGGAGGAGATTTCCCATTGTTGTCCTGAAGAACTGCTGGTAAATTTGAGCAGTCTTTATAAAGGTTAGCAGTGCAACTCCCTATGAACAGCTCCTAGAGTGTCCCTTGTATATCTATGGTATTAAAATGTCTTAAGACATATCGAGCCCTATTATAGGTCAAGGAATCCCTAGTTGGTACAAATGGTTAAACTTGGCTATTGTTGCAGATTAAATTGTGTCCCCACCCCCCAAATTGTATATATGTAATGGTATAATGTAGAAACTATGTAAGGATTCTGCATGATTTTGTAAATCAAATAGTTATAAAAGGATTAAAGGTGGACTCTACCACTCTTTAGGGAGCTCTGGTGGCCTAGTATTAAGAAGCTGTGCTACAATCCCCATAGCACATGGTTCAAATCCACCAGCTACTCTGTAGCAGAAAGATTGGCAATCTGCTCCAGTGAGATTAACTGCCTTGGAAAACCTGCTGGAGGGTCAGCTATTGGTGCATTCAACACTCTTTAATCCCCCATCACTGCCCTGATCAATAGAAAAGAATTTCCTAAGGGTGTGGCCTATAACAGTGCATGTAACATGAGAGATATGGTGGCAAGAATTCTAGATGCCTATGTGGTTCTGACATTAGATAAATTTGTGATGAACTGGCCTCCCTGTGTCATGACGCTGAATCTGATATGACATTTTGGTAAACATGAATTATGTTTTAATCTGATGAGAGTTTCTTCATATATATTATGGTATTATGATTGAGTCGGAACTGACTCACAGCTGACTCTCTAGTGAGTTTTCAGAGTCAGTAATCACATGGCAGGACACTGCCCATCTTTTTTTTTGTGGAGCAGCTAGTGGATTTGAACCATGAGCCTTTGAGTTGGCAGTGCAACTCCTTACCACTAGACCACTATAGCTCCCTATTTCTTTAATTAGTTATATCTATAATGTGTTAGACTGCAGTGAGGTTGGAAGTTTGAATTCATGAGCTGCTCTGAGGGGTAAAGATGAGCAGTCTTCTCCTGTAAAGATTTACAATCTTGGAAACTCTGGAGAGTCATTATGAATTAGAATCAACTCAAGGGCAGCGAGTTTGGGTTTTGGTGTGATTTATTTATAGTCACTTGTTTGTTGTGATGGTACACAGGGAGGTTATGAGTCCGAGCTAACTCTGCTGCACCTAACAGACAGAACGGTGTGCTCTACAACAGTGAGTGGGCGTCTTGTTTTATTCATGACTTATTCTCTGGTGTATCATCAGTGTCTGTTACAACACTCAACACACTGGAACACAGCAATTTATATTAGTTTATTTTCTAATCAGATAGGATATACACTATAGAAGAATAGTTAGGTGTGCTAAGAGTATAAAAATGTTAACTAAGCAAAGCAAAATATATTTATTACTGAAATTCTGAATAGCTAGAGGCTACTTTGTGTGAATAAGATGCTGAGAGAGGGAGAAGGGTCTTGAACTGGGGAGAACTGGGAAAAGGTGGTGGAACAAAGATTCAGGATCTGGAAAGGGCATTTGGGACCTTGGGCATCAGAAGAGACCTGGTTGACTACAGTTGAGAGTGGTCCAGGTATATTGTGAGGGGTAAAGTAAAGATGGGAGACTTGAGCCAAATTCTGGAGTATTTTACAATGCAGGCTTAATATGTCTATAATTTATTGTTCCAGTAAAGGTGCATTATTGAAACTTTGTCAACAATGCCATGTCATAATAAGAGCAGGCTTTTAGAGGAACTACTTGTGGATGGCTGGAGGTAGGATTTGTCCATTGGAGGATGGACTGTAGGTAGCAGTACAGGCATATGGGGAACAGTTATATTTAGGTGCATGGACTTTGAATCAGAGACTTGGGTTTGAGGACTAGCTGTGCTACCTACAAATGGTATGATGTAATGTAGGTGGTTTATATAAGTTTCTCAAATGTAATCAGGAATGCTGCTAGTACTACAAAGCCATGGGATCCAATGCTTAACTCAGATGCTAAATGAAAGGTCAGAAGTTCAAACCCTGACTGATGATCTGCTTCTGCAAAGATTACAGCCTTGGAGAGACTGTAATTTAAGAGTTAAATCACTGAGTTAAAACAGCAGTAATAGCTACTTCAGTGTCTTGTTCTAATGACTGGTCGAGGTGATGACCTAATGTTCTTAGTGCAGTGTTTGGCACAGAGTAAGCTCTCTTAAATTATTAACTATTAACTATCTCTACAATTATTGTTGGGAGCATACATTCTTAGCCATAGTGTGAGGTGATATGATCCTATTGAAGTTCATATAATGGATTGAAATGGAAAAATGGGAGAACTTTGCAGGGAAAAATTACTAAAATTTTCTGCCCCATGGGACTGAGTAAGGAAAATCTTTGTCTTGTGGTCCCTGTTGGACGACTGGGAAAATTACAAACCTACTAAGGTAGAGAATCTGGTTCTAGAGGAAATCTAACACATAAGATTTACAATGAATTTCCAAAGAAGCAAAAAGAAATACTTTTAAAATCCCATTTTATGTGTATACATATCCTAAGGGAGAAGGATGGACATTCTCCTTCCAGGTGATTTATTGCCTCTGGAAATCCCCTGGAGGATCAGCTATGAGTCAGTTCCATCTTAACAACATTTAACAACAACATACATATTCTAGACATTTTTAATTCCTTTTATCACTTATTATGTATGGTATAGTGAATTCAACGTTGTTTGCCAGAGACACACAACAATGTGTTGCGTGGGGATAGTTCTTCCTTAACGCCAAGAACTGTACCTTTTTTGCCTGGTGGCTGGCTTCCACAGCAATGTCTGTGCCAGAGTTACCCATTCCAACTACAAGGACTCTCTTGTCCTTAAATATATCAGGATGCTTATACTGTCGGCTATGAAAGTATTGTCCTTTGAAGTTATTTATACCTGTAGAAAAAAAAATGTAAGAAATAACAAATCATTTACAGGATCAGCAAATGAAAGATAAGTGTCTTTCAGTTGATAACATCCTTTTGAGAGATAATTTCTTTTTACTAGATTATTCAAGAATAAAAATTTAAGCTCAAACTCATGGCCATAGCTTTGGAACTGACTAGCGAAACCTCTAGAGGGTTTTGGGAGGCTGTAAATCACGTGGGAGGAGATCGCCTGCCTTTCTCCTTTGGAGTCACTGGTGGAGTCAATCCTCCAGAGGGGCCTTTGAATTAGCACAGCAACTCTAGTAATAATTAGAAAAGAATTAATTATTATTATTCCATCAAAGCTCTCTATTCAAGTGTAAGGAAACCAAGGATACAAATATGTGATATTACAAGAAACACAAACTAGCAGGCAGTTATTTAATTGTTGTCATTGTTGTATGCTGTTGAATTATCTAAGACTCATAGTGACCCTACATACAACAGCTCTGAAGCTTGCCTTGTCCTGAGCCAGTCTCACTGATTCTGACACACCTACCTCCATTTCCCTAGTCGCTGTAACAATCCATCTCATCTGTGGTCTTTCTCTTCTGCACTGTCCCTCCACCTTTCCGAGCATGTTGTCCTTCTCCAAGGATAGTTCCTCCTGGTCACGAGCCTGAAGTATGTAATATGGAGCTTCAAAATCCTAGCCTTCAAGGAGAAACTTAGTTTCACACTTTCCAAGACAGACCTATCTGTTTTCTTGGTGGTCCATGATATGTTAAAGACATTTCAAAGGCATCAATTCTTCTTCTGTCATCCTTAGTCATTGTTCAGCTCTCTGATGCATAACAAGTAATTGTGAAGACCATGAATTGGATTAGGCGCACCTTAATCTCTAGACTGACATTGTTGCTTCTCAGTACTCTCAAAAGGTCCTTGACAACAGATTTACCCAATGCAATTTGTCTTTTGATTTCCTAACTGCTGATGTCAAGAGTATTGATTGTGAAGCCAAGCAAGCTGTAACTGTTAACAAACTCCATCTCTTCTTCATCCATCATGGTGCTGCCAATTGGTCCAGTGGTGAGAAACTGTCTTCTTGATGTTGACCTTCAATATATTGAAGACTACAGTCTTTGACCTGCAAGTGCTTTAAGTCTGGCTCAGTAATTATTTATCACACACTAACTAAATAGGCCTCCAGCTTTATGTATTAGGACATTACAAACTTAATGGGAATATCATAGTATAAAAGTATAAGGAGTCATTACCATTTAGAGTTTGAAGGAAACCAATAGGATGATAATATTACATTTATTAATACTTGATTTATTCTTTACAGCTTTTCACAAGCAAGAACTTCTTAGCTTGGCTACTAATGGAAAAGTTAGTTGACTTAGAGGCACCACAGAAGACAACCTGGTTGTAGACTTCTGAGAAATTGTTGTTGTTAGGTGTCATTGAGTTGATTATGATTCATAGCTACCCTTTGAACAACAGATCTGAACTTTGCCCTATCCTCACCAGCTCTGATACACTCAAGGCTATTGTGACCATCACTGGGCCAATCCATCTTGTCAAGCCTTTTCCTCTCTTCTCATTGATCCTCCCTCTCTACAAGAACAATGTCTTTTTCTTTATGGTTGTGTAGCATTGCTTTATAAATACATACCGTGTTGTTTTTTTTAAAGACAATTTTTTAATTTTAATTGTGATTTTAATGAAAGTTTACAGAAGAGTTAGATTTTTTAATCATTCATTATTGCAAATATTATCCACTTCTCGCCCTTTCTCCTCCCCCAGTTCACTTTTTAAAAAATGTTCTTTCATTGTCCCACAATTACCCCTCTCCCACACCTTCCCAAGTCCTTTTTGCAATATATCTCTTATTCTGGGCTGTTGTCATACCCATAATGCACAATCACCTATTTATATTATTTTTATGCATTTCTTTTTTATTTTTCTTTTTAAAATTTATTATTAATTGCAATGAAAATTTACAGAGACTTTGGATTTCCATTCATTCATTGTTGCACTTTTCTCCCCTCTCGCATTCCCTTTAAGAACAGGAACTAGGCAAGGATGCTCACTATCACCTTTCTTATTCAATATTGTATTGGAAGTCTTAGCGATAGCAAGAAGACAAGAGAAGGGAATAAAAGGTATCCAAATTGGCAAAGAGGAGGTAAAATTATCTCTCCATGCAGATGATATGATACTATACTTAGAAAACCCTAAAGACTCAGCAAGAAAACTGTTGGACACAGTGGACCAATTCAGCTAAGTAGCAGGATACAAGATCAATGTACAAAAATCAGTTAGATTTCTCTACAGTATTTCTTTTTTTAATACTAGTTTATTTACAAAATTCGAATACATTTATTTCAAGAACAGATTCTTCCAATTGTACAACTCCATCACTAATTCCCCCTCCCCCTGCACATTCTCATCCCTCTGCTTCCACCTTCCTCGACCCCTCTTGGATCCTTATACTCATTTTACAATAATGGTTTTATACAATATTTGTCCTTGTGGGATTGAGTTAGTTGACTCAGTATAATGATCTCCGTTCCTTCCCAAGTTAGGCAATAATTTACAAAAATCATTGCTCCTGTGTGCTGTGTAGTGTTCTATTGTGTGAATGTATCATAATTTCTCAATCTGTTCATTTGTGGTTGGACAAAACAACTTTGACATGGATTCTTCTTTGGTTATCTTTATTCATTGTCCAACTTTCAGATACATAGCAAATAACTGAAAGATCATGGCTTGAATCAGGTGTACCTTAGTCTTTAAAATGACATCATTGCACCTTAGCACCTTGGAGAGATCCTTCATAGCAAATTTCCCCAATGAAATATGTCTTCTGATTTCTTGACTGCTTGTTCTAAGGATGTTGATTGTGGATCCAAGTAAGATGAACTTACTGACAACTTGAATCTTTTCTCCATGTATCATGATTTCACCTATTGGCTCAGTTGTGCTTAAAAATGCTATGGAGCATAGCCCTACTCTGCTGCACATGGGCCAGCATTGTCTTAATACACATCGGTGTGATTCGGTGATGCCAATGGTTAAGCATCCAAATATTTATCAAACAGGTACTTAAGGTCACTCTCACAGTGTTGGTTGTGATTCATAGTTGACCTTCTGTCTAGTTTCCTTGACTGTAAATTGCAGTGGGAGGAGACTATTCACCTTTCTTTCATGGAGTTGCCAGTGGATTTGGACCCCCAGAGGCACATGGCCTTTGGGTGAGCAGTACCACTCATTATGTACTATGCTACTGAAAGAACTCTCAGATATTAAGGAATTAAACAGAAAGTTGGCTGTTCAGATCCACCCAGAGATATATCAATCTTCTTCTGAACAGCAGTCAAACCAAATTAATTGCTGTCAAGTTGCTACCTACTCTTAGTAACTCTGTGGGTCAGAATGGAACTGCTTCATAAGGTTTCCAAAGCTGTAAATTTTTATGGAAGCAGACTGCCACATCTCATAGAGTCATTGGTGAACCACTGGCCTTTCAGTTAGCAGCTAATAGATTAACCACTATGCCACCAGGGCTCCCTTCTGAAATATCCCAGCCATGGAGAAGCCCGGGGAATTTACTTTCACTCTGACACACACATGATTGTCATGAGTCAGAATCAACAGGACGGGAACTGTTGTTGGAAGTGTTGCATTGTTTGTTGTTGTTGTGTTTTTTTTCCCATAAACAAGAATGGATAGCAAGAAAGTAAAGGGAACTGTGATTCAGTGCTTCTATTCTAGTTAGCAAAATGTTTTAGATACCAGTGTCTGGCACTGTGCTAGTGATGTGAGTGGAATGATAAAAAATCCCCTTCCATCTTATTTTTGGGGCTATAAATCTTAATGTGAGAAGACTTCCCATCTTTCTTCTTTTGGTTAGCTGCCCAATATCTTATATGCTATGACATTAGGGCTCCTGGTGGAGGAAATAGGATAAATAAAATATAGCTCTTATTCTCAATGCTCCTTGTGGGTTGGAGCCATTCATTTATAGTTTACCTAATGACTCTGATGAGTAAGTATAACTTAGACCATGTGTGCTGAGTCAACCAAAACTGGCTCTGAGAGAAAAATGTATTATGTTGATTTGATCAAGATTAGATCTATATGTCTTACTAGATATCTTATAGAATTGCTACCAGATCTTAATGAAATATTAAAAAGGAATATAGAGAGGCTTGAAAAATACTCTCAGAGCTGTTTTCTTTTTCCCCTCAGAGCTGTTTTAAGCAATACAAAGTACATGCTGGGCAAAAGATTCTCATTTCTTCAGAAATATTGTTAAGATATCTAGATTCGCAGCTGTCAAATGTAGATGCTGTGGATGGTGACTTTACCAAGGCCTGATGGCTCTTTACCTCAGCTGCACTCATTGGAAAGTTAATATCAAATGAATCCTGGCTAAAACCAAATCACAATCCAGATCATTTAGAACTCAGCAAGGATCCAACCAGGTTAAATATTAACTCAGCACAGGAAACCTGTGAACTGCTGAGATGGAAGAGCTGGATAAGCCTGCAGAGAACCACAGAAGCATCCTCACATATTAGATTTTCTGATTCTCTCCAAATGGAATGATTTGAGGTTTCAACTGGGTGAAAATGAGTCTATGGTGGAATCTACTCCTGGATACTTTCCTCTGCTGTTTTACAGGGGCACAAAATGAGAACTTTTCTTTAGCACAATGTGATGTAGTAAAACCACCAGAAAGTATATACCTGGAGAAGCAAAGCTGACCTCAGAAGTTTACATTTGTTTTCTTTGTAATTCTTAGTACTTTTACTGAGAGTTTCTGCAATTTATTCTTTGACATAGCTTCCCAGAGTTCATGAATTCACAGATTCTCACAAATACATTTGTTGTTGTTTGAGTACCCCTGAGTCAGAACCAACCCAGAGTTGACACTCCAGTGAGTTTTCAGAGGCAGTAAATTGCATAGGAGGAAATTACCCATCCTTCTCCTGTGAAGCAGCTGGTGGATTCAAACCACATGCCTTGGGGATTGCAGCAGAGCTTCTTACCACTAGATTTCTAGAGCTCTTTCACAAATATCCTTAGTGAATTATTTCCCCTCCCTCCAACAGTTAGAGACCATTCCAGTAGTATATGCAGACTAAACAAGGCAGGAAGGCAGATAGTAGGGTTGGGAGGATCCTAGTGCAAGTCTGTTATAGCACTGATGTGCCATTAAGTTGGAACTGACTCGTAAGTGCCCCTCCAGTGGGTTTTCAAAGCTTTAAAGTTACATGAGAGGAGATTGACCATCTTTATTGCTTGGGACAACTGGTATGCAAACCTAACATTTAATCTTGGACCTCAAAAGAGCTTAAATAGATTCCAAATAATCAGTGGATAGTTTCTGTAAAGCAAACATTCAGAAAGTCTGAAAGACCCACAGAGCTCTGCATGATTGACCTGTGATGTACATTGTGATTGTGATGTACACTGTTGAGCAATGTTGTACAAAGCCTATAATTTATAGAGAAGAGATCAGGGGCTTAGAAAGGTTACATGAGAGTCCCAAGATGTCATAGCTATTAGTATAATCTAGAATCCATATCTCAGAGGCTTCAAGATCATTGATTTTTCAAATTGAGCACATTGTGACAGTTGTTTTTAAGTTACATATTATCCTAATATCATCTGACTTGAGAGACCTTTGGAGGTTGGTCAAGGACTATTGGAGGCTTGTTGTGAAATGAGTCTTGGGATCTTTCCAGGCCATAATAAGACTATAATTCCTCCACTGGGCTGACATAAAACTCTATTCATTGTTCTGATACAGACTGCTGTTGTTGTTTTAGCTTCCATCAACTCTGTTTCTGACTCATAATACTCCTTTGCACAACAGAATGAAATACTGCCCAGTCCTGCATCATTACGAGGATCAATTGCAGATAGTATTATTGTGATTCATAGATTTCGATTGGCTGATTTGTCAGAGGTAGATTCCCAGATCTTCTTAGTTTGTCTTATTCTAGAAGCTCCACTGCAACCTATCCAGCATCACAATGAAATGCAAACTGTATTGTCAGATGGGTGGTGGCCATGCCTGAGGTCACTGGCAGAGAATCAAAACCAGGTTCCCACATGGAAAAGAAGAATTTTACCAACACAGACTACATGCTGCCATATTTCCTCTAAATGCTTAGCAATATTACATACTAGGTTTTTGTTGTTAGGTGCTGTTGGAACTGGCTCATAGCTGACCCTCCAGCTGGTTTTCGGAGGCTATAAGTTGCATGGGAAGAGATTGCCCATCTTTCTCTCAAACAGCAGGTGGTGGATTTGAACCATCTAACTTTGAGTGCCTGCATTATGCAGATGAGACAACCCTGCTTGCTGAAACTTAGGAGGACCCGAAGCACTTTCTGCAGAGGGTCAAGGATAGCAGCCTCCAATATGGCCTGAGGCTCAATGTCAAGAAGACAAAGATTCTCACCACTGGACCAATTGGCAGCATTAGGATGGATGGTGAAGAGATTGAGATTGTTCACAGCTTTCGTTTGCTTGGCTCCACGGTCAACATTCTTGGCACCAGTAGCCAGGAAAGTAAAAGACGTATTGTCATGGGAAAGTCTGCTGTTAGGGACCTCTCCAAAGTACTGAAGAGCAATGGTATCTCTCTGGAGACTAAAGTGCTTCTTATACAGGCCAGGGTCTATGCTATCACTTGTTATGCATCAGAGAGTTGGAAAATGACTAAGGAGGATAGAAGAATTGATGCCTTTGAGCTGTGGTGCTGGAGAAGAGTATTGAGGGTACCATGGACTGCTAGGAAAATAAACAGATTCATCCTGGAAAGGGTTAAACCGGGCGGCTCCTTGGAGGCAAGGATTCTGAGGCTCTGTCTAACATACTTTGGACATGTTGTAAGGAGGTCCTTGGAGAGGGACATCATGCTTGGGAGGGTGGAGGGACAGCACAGGAGAGGAAGGCCCTCTATGAGGTGGATTGATTCAGTGACTGGGGTAATCGGGATGGGTGTGTCAGAGACAGTGCGATTAGCACAGGGCAGAGCAGAGTTTAGGGCTGTTGTACATAGGGTCGCTATGAGTCGCAAGTGATTCGACCGCACATAACAGCAACCACCACCACCTTTGAGTTGGCAGTGCAATAAGAGATTTTGAATAAATATGGTGTAATCCCTATACTAAAAAGGTCTGTGGCCTAGTCAGTAAGGAATTATACTGCCAACTTTTAGGCAGATGGTTTGAATCCATTGGCTGCTTTGTGAGAGAAACATAGGCAATCTCTTCCAATGTGATATATAGCCTCTGAGAATCCACTGGAGAGTCAGCTTGAGGTTGTTTTGCAGGCAAGAGCTGGCAAACGATTGCATTGCCTTAAAATGTGGTGAAAATCCATGGTTGGATGTGTTTCTGCAGATGCTGCTGAGCCTCTTTCACTAATGTTGGAGATGCAACAAACGGAAGAGAACTCATCTTGATGTTTTCCAATTCAAATATTCTGTTCTATGACAATTTCAGTTTGGCTAAGGAAAGAGACCTGGTGGTATAGTAAATAAGTTTTTGATGCTAACCAGAAGGTTGGTGATTTGAACCTATCAGCTGCTCTGGGGTTATGGGGGAGAAAAAAGAGCTGGTGATCTGCTTCCGTAAAGATTAGAGCCTAGAACAGTTTTGGGTAGTTTTAGTTTGGTACAACTGTAGTGACCAATGGGGACAGCATGAGTCAAAATCAACTCAAAAATAATAATAAAGAGAAAGGCTTCCTAGAGTCCTCATGTTTTGAATCCTCACTGCAGATCAAATAAATCAAACAAAAACATTCTCTATCTTTTGATTTGTAATTCAGCTGAAAATTGACATGAATTATGGTTGCAAAATGCATATGAAGAAACTGAAACTCAAGGATCTCTTGCCTTTTCTTTTTGGAGAAGGGAGCAAACTGGTGGGGAGGGGTGGGCAGGGAGAAAAGTGCAGCAATGAATGAATGGAATTCCAAAACCTCTGTAAATGTCTATTAAAATTAATAAAAAAAAAAGAAAACAAAATCCTAAACCCTGGACCAATGGGCAAGGTTTTAAGAGACAGAGAAAAGCTCAAAGTTGTCAAGGATGTAAATTTAATTGCTTCCACAATTAATGCCCTTGGTAGTAGCAATTAAAATAAATCAAAAGATGTGTTTCTTTGGGAAAAGCTGCTTTCAAAGACTGCTTCAAAGTGTTTAAGAACACAGATGTCAGCTAAAAGCCAAGGTATGCCTGTACAACCTTTCTTATTTATTTTCTATGCAATTAAAATTTGGACAATGAGTAAGGGTGATAGGAGAACTGATGGTTTTGAATTGTAGTGTTGGAGAAGAGTACTGAATATCTCATCAGCTTCCCAAATAACAAATTGTGCTTAGAGGAAGTGCAAAGAGGATACTCCTTCAGAAAGGCAAGAATGATGTCTCTAAGATATGACAACAGGTGCCATCACATACTTTGGGCATGTTGTCTGGAAAGGCCAGTGTTTGGGAAAAGACAACATGCTGGGGAGTGTGGAGGATCAAAGAGAGGAAGACCCTCAGTAAGACAGACTGACACAGTAACTACCAATGGGCTTGAGCATATCAGAGATCATGAGGATGTTTGGTTCCTGGAATTGCTATCAGTCTTCGTGGATTAAGTGGCACCTACCAACAAAAACAGAAGAAAGAAATAAAAATGTTCCTATTGAAGGGTTAGTTTTGAATGAAAAGAAGGAAGGAATAATTAAAAAAAAATGTTGAGTAATTAACCATTTGCATCGCTCAAGGACTTGTCAAGATAACAGTATAGTTCCTTAAAGCAAAGTCCTTAATAAGTAAGTATACTTGTTAGACACCCTCCGTAGACCACAGCTCATTGTTGTTGTTGTTGTTGTTATGTGCCGTCGAGTCGCTTGCGACTCATAGCGACCCTATGTACAACAGCCCTAAACTCCACTCTGTCCTGTGCCAATCGCACTGTCTCTGACACTCCCATCCCAATTATCCCAGTCACTGAATCAATCCACCTCATTGAGGGCCTTCCTCTCCTGCGCTGTCCCTCCACCCTCCCAAGCTTGATGTCCCTCTCTAAGGACCGGTTTCTCCTCACAACATGTCCAAAGTATGTTAGACGGAGCCTCAGAATCCTTGCGTCCAAGGAGCCACCCGGTTTAACCCTTTCCAGGACAAATCTGTTTGTTTTCCTGGCAGTCCATGGTACTCTCAATACTCTTCTCCAGCACCACAACTCAAAGGCATCAATTCTCCTTCTGTCCTCCTTGGTCATTGTCCAACTCTCTGATGCATAACAAATGATTGCGAAGACCATGGCCTGTATCAGATATACCTTAGTCTCCAGAGAGACACCATTGCTCTTAGGACCCTAAAAACAACAGATTGAAGCTTTGTCTGATCCTGTGCAATCCTCACAATCTCTTTCATGCTTGAGCCAAATGTTACAGCGCCCTGATTTATTTATTTATGTAGTGAAAGACAAAATTTGATTGCCTTACAGTGGTATTAGCCTTCGTTTATTTTTCCAGGGTTTTTTACAAATACTGATAGTTCTCAAATCTGAATGAAGCTATTTTCATAGACAACTAGCATAATTGCTTGTGAACACTTTCCTCACAAGACTATAGATTGACTGGTTGTTGCTAGGTGTCTCAGTAAACTATTGATAAATAAAAAAAAAAAAAAATCTCTTGCCTTCTCTCTTAAGACTCATCCCCTATTGGATATTGAACTCATGCCATAAACTTTTAATAATAAGGCAAATTGCTGTGTCATGTAGCAAACCAACCAACCAGTGAATAAAACATGGCATTTTATTTACACGTGGATTGACCTTTGTAGGTTCTAATCTTTACTTTGATTATACAGCTGCTGCCGAGGCTAGCAACTTGCCTAAGCAGCCATGCCTTTGAAGACTTCCTGCATGCCAAAACTTATTTAAGGAGGGACATTGAACATCAGTGAAGCATAACACTGTTTATTAAGACATTCATTTTACTCTTTTAAACTCAACTTTGTGTGAAATAATATGCTCTAAATAAAAGCAAAAACTAGCCAGAAAACTGTGATTAGAAATAAAACTCTGTGAACTCAACAACTATTTAATGAGTGAGCCACAAGAATTCATTCCCAGTTAAAGCCCCAAACCATAAAGTTCATAAGAGACAAACTGTGATCAAACTTAGAAGACCTCGTCTATGGTATAAAGAGACTGCCAAATATAGCCAGAAATGCACAATCTGAAGAGGATAAAATGAATGAATGGGACCTTCTAAAAATTAAATCTCTGTGCTCAACCAAAACTTTTCCCAACAGAGTGTAAAGAAAACCTACTGTTGGCAAACAAATATTTGGCAATACCACGTCAGACAAGGGCCTCATAATGAAAATTTATAGAATATTCCTGGGTCTCCACAAGAATAAGACAGATAATCTAATTACAAAATGGCAAGAGACATTGAAAGAACTTTCACAGAGGAGGACATTCAGATGGCCAACAGACACATGAAGAAGTGTTTAAAATCACTGGCAATAAGAGAGATGCAAATCAAAACCACAATGAGATACCATCTTACCCCAGTAGCAGTGGCGAAGTTTAACAGGGCGGCAAGTAATAAATGTTGGAGAGGATGTGGTGAGATAGGAACTCTTATACATTGTGGGTGGAATTGTAAAATGGTACAACCACTCCAGACGGCAGTTTGGCTTTTCCTTAAAAAGCTGAACATAGATATTCCATACGACCCAACTATTCCACTGCTTGGAATATACCTTGAGAAAATGAGAACTGAGGCACAGAGACTTGTACACCAATGTTCATAGCAAAGTTATTTACCATCACAAGAACATGGAAACAGCCCAGAAGTCCAACCACAAACAAATGGATTGAGAAATTATGGTATATTCACACACTGGAATACTATGCAGCAAGCAGGAGCAATGATTTTGTAAATTACTGCCTAAGTTTGGAGAAGCTAGAAAGCATCATGCTAAGTGAACTAACTCAGTCTCATAAAGACAAATACTATATAACACCATTATTGTAGAACAAGTAGGAGGATCTGAGAGGGGGAGCAGAGGAGTGAGCATGGGTGGGGGAGGGGCTTAATCATAAGGCGGCACAATCTGAGGAGTGGAGGGAGGGGTCGGTAAAGGAAAGGGGAGAGATATGGTGTGAAAAAACAACGTATACGGACTTTTTGAGTAAATCAGCATAACATTTTTTAAAAAGAAAAAATTATTTAAAAAAACACCTCAAAAACCTCAAGAATTTCTTTCCAGAACAATCACATATCAGGATGGCTTCGTTAAGACATAAGTTGCAGAAGATACTGTACCTGGGAAACAGTCCAGGGGCAAATTTGGGTTAGTAAGAAAACCAGTGCAAATCATAACAGCATCAAAGACAGCTGACTCTTGTTTCCCTTCACGAAGAGTGACCACATCCCATTGGCCAGAGACAGTAAAATCTGGGCGCTTTGTTATACTGCAGACTTTGGTCTGAAAAAAGAATCATAGATATGATCAGTAGTTTGCATGAATCCTGGCAGTGCTTCCTGGCTGGTGTACCAGTTGACATTTTAAGCATATTAGAGCCTAGAGTAAAAATGATTAATAAATTTAGTCCTAAAAACCTAGTCAGGTTATCAGATTGATCATAATTTTCTGGATAGAACCATTCTAAGGTTGACATCATGGAGAAGTAACTAAGAGAAGTACTGAGGTCCAAAAATTCTAAGAGATTTGCTCAGATTTTCACAGCAAGAAATAGAATCAAGATTGTAATCTAAGTCTTCTGGTGTCTTTTTCATTATTCTGTTTTTATGTAGCCTTGGTTTCCAGAGAACTTTCTCTTCAACAAGAGTTCCTTCAATAAAAAACATGGTTAATTTATAAGTAAAACCAGAAATTTTATCCCAAGTATGTTATGAAATATGTTAGATAATCTATAACTGAACTTTCCCCATATCTATGAAACTATTGAAATACGATAACTTGCATGGTGAGACTTCATCTCATATTCTTTGGGCATATTTCCAGGATGGGCTGGGCCAGTCCCTGGAGAAGAACAATATGCTTGGAAAAGTAGAGACTTACTGAAGGAGAGGCTTAAGCATAGCAGAGATAGTGTGGATGCAAAGATTGTGACGTATTTTATTCTGTTGTACCTAGGGAGGCTATGCATAGAAGCTGACTTGATAGAACTTAACAACAACAGCAGTAGCCTGAATTTTCTGAGATTAATCCAGATATCAAATAGTTCAATTTCTGTTTCTACTCAATACATACATGTCCATGATTATTTGATTCGGATTCAGAAGATACATGTACAATAAGTTCAAGAGAAGTAAAATTTAAAGCATAAATAATCCACTAATGGAAAGGTTTTACTTAATTTTTTTCAGAATTTTCAAGCATAAGCTTGTCATATTTCTCTTAATTTTGCTATTCTGTTTATATATCCATTTTTCAGTTATCAGTATAGCTAGATCCCTAAGATTGAGTTGTTATGTGAAAATAAAGAATGACCAGATAAGATTACAGAATTGAGGATGACTACATCATTTCATAACTGCCAAATTACTCTAGATAATATCATTACATTGTTACAGTGTTGTTAGGTACAATTGAGTCAAAATGGACTCATATCTGCCCCTCTAGTGAGTTTTCAGAGGCAGTTAATTACAGAAGAGGAGATTGCTCGTCTTTTACCTGTGGGGTGGCTAGTGGATTTGAACTGTGAGCCCTTGAGTTGCCAGTGCAACTTCTTACAACTAGGCCACCAGAGTTCCCTTGTCATTACACTGTTGTTGTATACTACTGAGTTAGAACTGATGTGTAGCTGACCCACTATTGAGTTTTCAGAGGAAGTAAATTATGAGGGAGAAGATTGCTCCCTAGTCATGACACTGTTGTGTACCGTCAAGTCAGAACCAACCCATAGCTGATACTCCAGTGAGTTTTCAGAGGCAGTTAATCACACAGGAGGAGATTGTCCATCCTTCTCCTGCAGTCATTGCACTACTAACTGCCAAATCAGATCATCATATAACTGCCAAAACATTGAAAATCGTGGCCCAACCAAACTAATACATAGCCTTAACGTCAAGAGTAAGCCAATGTTACTTTTGCCTAGTACTTTGTCATTTATTATTACCAGACATGTTGTTAATGTGTGAAAGAGTCAACACAATTTTTGCTATTGTCATTAATGTGAGATGTTAGAGACAAGCTAGTAAGTTAGGAATCATCACACACTCATTGCTGTCTGGTTGGAACTGGCTCACAGATGACCATCTATTGGGTTTCCAAGGGTGTAAATCACATGGAAAGACATTGTCCATCATTTTCTTGAGGGACAGTTAGTGGCTTAGAATGGCCAGAGAGGTGAGGCCTTTAGATTAGCAGGGAAACTCCCTACAAGCTATGCCATTGAGGAATAAGTGAACTACTTGAAGTGCTTTTTTGCATTTTCACATTATTAAACTCATGTACATAAACACAGGCTATACACATGGTTTTCACCTGATGGTACACATAGGAATCAGATTGATTACGTCTGTGGAAAGAACCGCTGGAGAAGCTCAAGATCAGCTGTGAAAACTAGGCCAAGTGCTGATTGTGGAACAGACTGCCAGCTACTCATATGTAAGTTTCAGCTGAAGCTAAGGAAAATTAAATAAAATCCACGGGAACCAAAATAGAACTTGAGTCTATCCCACCTGAATTTCAAAACCATTTCAGGAACAGTTTTGAGGTCTCAAACACCAATGAGTGAAGACCAGATGAGTTTTGGGAGGATATAAAGAGTATCATCCAGGAAGAGTGCAAAAGGTCATTACAAAGACAGAGGAGGAAGAAAAGATCAA
This sequence comes from Elephantulus edwardii, assembly GCF_000299155.1. Lineage (NCBI taxonomy): Eukaryota > Metazoa > Chordata > Mammalia > Macroscelidea > Macroscelididae > Elephantulus > Elephantulus edwardii. The sequence goes on along the minus strand of NW_006399807.1, from coordinate 15,538,799 downwards.
AATGGATGTCAGAAAAGGCTCTGAATATTATTGCACTAGAGTGCCAAGAAGCCAAAGCAGAGGGAAGAATTCAAGATCTTAAAGAGCTGAACCGAAAATGTCAAAAAACAGCATGGGAAGACAAAATAAAACATTACAATGAAATGTGCAAGGAGCTGGAGTGAGAAAATCAAAAGGGCCAAACTTGGTCAGCATTTCTTAAGCTCAAGGAACTGAAGAACAAATTCAAACCTCAAGTTGCTATACTTAAGGATGCTTTGGGTAGAATATCAAATAATCCAGGAAGTATTAAAAGAAGACAGAAAGAGTATACAGAGTCACTGTACTGAAAGGAATTGGAAGACAGAGAAGAATTTGATGAAAAAACATATGAGCAAGAGCCTATGGTGATGAAGGAAGAAGTTCAAGCTGCTTTGAAGGAATTGGCAAAAAATTGGGGAGAGACTGAGTAAGATGGGTTCAATAATGTATACTGCACTGAAACAGAGGAGGGAGAAAACTGTTTAAAAGAGATATGTGACTAGGTATTTCTGTCATCACAGGAGTCTAGAGCGAGGGCTACATAGTGGAGGGGACCTGGGGGAGGGTTTGTAAAACAATGAAAGAATCCTTTTTTTTACTTTTCCATAATTTTTGACTCATGTACTTATAACTTGTTAGTCAAATTTGTGTCTTCTAGGTTGCAACACCCCCATGATACATCTTCAAGGATATGAACATGTACGGCCAAGTACAATCAATAAGAGTGCATCTAAATTCCAAAATCAATCTCCATAATAGTCTATGTGTTTCCTACTGCCAAAGGGGCCCTTTAGAGTAGTGAGAGAAGATCTTCACCCTGAAACCCACAGCGTCCCTTTTCAGCAGGAAGTAGCTAAGAGAATACGCCATCCCCTTTTCCTTATGACTCAGGGTGAAGTCTCTCTCAGGGAGGAGTGATAGGGAATGGCAAAGGGCACACCAACAGAGAAGATAATCAGAAGCGACTTTGACAAGCACTGTGGCAATTGGACAATTAAAACAGACATTCGGATGGCGGGGAAGAAGAACAAACTGGGGCGGAGGGTGGAGAGAATGGTGCGGCAATGAAGGAGTGAAAGCCCAGAATCCCTGTGAATGTTCATTGAAACTAATAAAATTTAATAATAATAAAAAAAGAATTAAAAAAATTTGGTAATATTTGCTTGCTTTTAAAATGTTGTGGCACAAATATGAGTAGCATTTAGTGAAATATTTGTTTCAGATTTAGAAATTTAGTTTGATTATTTAAAAGATTTTTGTGAATCATGTCCATTCATCCTAATAAGGGATTTACAGCATTGGACACCCAGTGGAGAATGTCTGTGAGAACTGACTCAACAGCAATTAAATGGAAAAAAAAGGCTATAGTGAGATAATAGCAAAGAGGTAAGAAATACTTCTGCCTGCTGACTGAAGGTTAGTATCTTACCTTGAATTGAATGCACTTGACAAGGTTGAACCGGTCTGCATACATTTTAAGATATTCCAGGAATAGAGAATTTGGGATGTAGTTTGGGTAATCTTCTGGAAATGGAAAGTCTGCATAGCAAGACATCTCCTTGCAGCTGTTGGACACCACCGACTTGTAAAGGCTGGCTCTGCCTTCTTCAACATGCTCCTGTACAGATAGCACACACAAGTTGGTGTGTATGTATGCACATGGACACAAACATACACAACAGGAAGTGAATATTAACTGTGAGAAATTTCAAGCACTGATAGAATTTAAAGTGACCCAAAATATGTTACTTTTCATCTTCCCAATGGGATTTACTTCACTTGGATGTTGATGAGTATTAGATCCCAGTAAGAGCTTTATGATCATAATTTCAATTTCATTTATTACATGTTAACGTATACAACTGGGAGCAACTCACCTTTCTAGATTTGTGTAGTCCCACTGAGCTATTGACAGCAAAATATAGCTATTGTGTACTGTCGATTCAGAACTGACTCATAGCCATCCCTTGAAAGGGCTGTCAGAGACAGTTTAGTAGCACAGGAGTAGATTGTCCATCATTTTCCCTGTGGAGAAGCTGGTGGACTCAAACCATGTGCCTTTGGGATGGCAGCACAGCTCCTTATCATTAGGCCACCAGAGCTAGGTAAGATCCAGGAAGAGCTGTTTGAATTATGGACAATTGTTAGATGTTGTAGTTTCATCAGAGGTATTGTTGAAGGAATTATGGTGAAGAGAGGTTCAGATTAGAAATGAAATGGAATTTTGGTTTTATAGGAAGGTTATGGTACTCCACCAAGTGTTTTTAGCATGGAAGTGATTAATGTTAGATTTTGGAAAGATAATTCTTATTCTACAAAACACAAATTAATTGGGATGAGAAAGGAAGGAAAGAGATGAATAAAGTGCCCAGAATACAAGATCGTTCTAATGATGCTGAATGGAAGCATCGGCGGTTGGGTTTGAGAGAGGTGGGGATTTGTGCAGTTGCAGTAGGAAGGAATGCATTAGCTTTTGAGACAAATTAAATTTAGTGAGTAGGGAATGAATATGCTCCCAGATGTTTAGACTGAACACTTGTGTGTATGACGCACCAGTACCCATTTTTGCATCCTCAGTTTTTATTTAAATAACTAGAAAACATCAACATCTCATGAATCTATCACTAAGCTGAGTATTAAACTATATTAGTAATACCATCAATTCACATTGCCTTCATTTTTCAAGTATAATGATGGGTGTATTTTCTTCTGCTCTTAATGAGAAAGTCATTTGTACCTTAATATTATTTTCTACCTTGAATGTGTGTAGTCCCTTGTCCCTGGGAAACGAATATTGGTTTTATTTGCATGAACTAAGATCTGTATGATATGGGTAGCTATTATACAGAATAAAAACATGAACAGAACTCTGTGGTTTGAGTGAATGCTGCTGATCTCATCTGATACAACTTAACTCTTACAGAATACCCCACTTTTTTGTAGCCCTGTGTCTGGTAGCTGCACTCATCAAGACTATTGCTGGACTCTGGCAAGCTTTGGCTTCTGAGAAAGAGAATGAAATCCTGATTTTTTTTTTCATGCTGCAGGAGGATCTAAAACAGTTCTACTCAAAAGTGGAGCCTGGAGTCAAATATTGGTGTAAACTGTTATCAGATTATGAAAAGAGAAGTACGGACATTGAGAGAAAGCATTTAGAAACTTTTATAGTGGCGATTTGACATTGTCCAATAGTCAAAGATGTGAACTCCTTTTTGTAGAACCCGGAAGAGAGAAATTTGAGTTTTGTGTAATTTTTGTGATGATTTGAATGAGATTTGACATGTTGTTGATTTGAATGAGATTGTGTACTGTTGTTTATGTGTGCCTTTGAGTTGGAACTGACTCATAGTTGACCTTCTGGCAGTTTTTCCAACACTGTACAATCATACAAGAGGAGACTGACTAGCTTTCTCCTATAAAGCAACTGGTGTATTTGAACTGTGGTACTGTGGCAAGAAGTTGTGCTGCAAACCTGAAGGCTTGTGGTTCAAAACCACCAGCTGCTCCATTCAAGAAAGGTAGGCAGTCTCCTGTACAATTAACTGCCTCTGAAAACTCACAGGAGGATCAGCTATGAGTGAATTCTGACTCAGTGGCACACAACAAGTTATGTACAAAGACTATATTAAAACAAACAAAACCTCTCAAACCTGTTGTGGTTGACTTGATTCCAGTGCCTGACAACAGCATGTGTCACAGAGTGGCACTGCTGAACAAGTTTCCTTGTTTGTAATCTTTATAGAAGCGGATCACGAGGGCTTCTTTCTATGGCACTATTGGGTGGATTTGAATGCCAACCTTTAGTTTAATCTAGCCCAAACTCTTTGCTCTGCATTGCCTACATTAAAGTGTGTGATATTGTAACCTTAGTTTGTTATAAAAATGCATAAAATCTGTAATTTACTTTTGATTATAATATTACAGGATATATTGACACTGGCTATTGATAAAGAATTAAAGATAAGCTTTCAAATTTCAGAACAACTTGCTTGGTTTTTGGATATCAGTTATAACATGAATTCCTGAGCTTACCCAAATTATTTTCAGTTTTTTCTCGCATTCCCAATGTGTCTCTACTGAGTGCTATTAAACAAAACTTGTAGATGTACTTTATCCCCAGTGAGTGACATAGCTCTTAGTCCAACCAAATTGGTTGTGCTGATTAAACAAACTGGATCTTGGCTGAAAGCAAGGAATACCAGAAGAATGTCTATCTGTGTTTCATTGATTATGCAAAGGCATTTGACTGTGTGGATCATAACAAACTGTGGCTGACTCTGAGAAGAATGGGAATCCCAGAACATTTAATTGTGCTAATGCGAAACCTATACTTGGACCAAGAGGCAGTAGTCAGAACAGAGCAGGGTAACACTGCATGGTTCAAAATTGGGAAGGGTGTACACCAGGGATGCATCCTGTCTCTATACCTTTTCAACATGTATGCAGAGCAGATTATCCGAGAGGCTGGGCTCTATGAGGAGAATTGTGGCATCAGGATTGGTGGAAGATCTATTAACAATCTGCGTTATGCAGATGACACAACCCTGCTTGCTGAAACTTAGGAGGAACTCATGCACATGCTGTGGAGGGTCAAGGACTGCAGCCTTCAGTATGGACTGAGGCTCAATGTCAAGAAGACAAAGATTCTCACCACTGGACCAATTGGCAGCGTCAGGATGGATGGCGAAGAGATTGAAATTGTTCACAGCTTCAGTTTGCTCGGCTCCACAGTCAACACTCTTGGCACCAGCGGTCAGGAAATCAAAAAGCGTATTGCGATAGGAAAGTCTGCTGTTAGGGACCTCTCTAAAGTGCTCAAGAGCAACAGTGTCTCTCTGGAGACTAAGGTGCGCCTGATACAGGCCATGGTCTTTGCAATCGCTTGTTATGCATCAGAGAGTTGGACAATGACTAGGGAGGACAGAAGGAGAGTGGATGCCTTTGAGCTGTGGTGCTGGAGAAGAGCACTGAATGTACCCTGGACTGCCAGGAAAACAAACAGATTCATCTTGGAGAGGATTAAACCAAGCTACTCCTTGGAGGCAAGGATTCTGGGGCTTCGTCTGACATACTTTGGACATGTTGCCAGGAGGGACGGGTCCTTGAAGAGGGACATCATGCTTGGGAGAGTGGAGGGACAGCGCAGGAGGGGAAGACCCTCTATGAGACGGATTGATTCCGTGACTGGGGTAATCGGGATGGATGTGTCGGAGGCAGTGTGGTTGGCGCAGGATAGAGCAGGGTTTAGGGCTGTTGTGCATAGGGTCACTATGAGTCACAAACGATTCGACGGCACATAGCAACAACAACAACAAACAAGAAGTGACTTTGTCACATAAAAAATCGTAAATATTAATATATACAGTATGTATCAAAGTATGCAAGTAGATGTTTAATAGCATGTATCAAAGTGTGCAAATAGATGTGTAATATGGAGAATTGCATCATGCATTATGGGTTGGGTTTTTTTTTTCATCTAAAAGTAGAGCTATTCAAATACACAAAGAGTATATTAATTGTCTATGAGCATACTTTTAAAATATATTCAAAGGTGCTCCAGTGGCTTAATGGTAAGCAATTACGCTACCAACCCAAAGGCACATGTTTCAAGTCCACCAGCAACTCTTGCAGGAGAATGATGGGTGGTCTCCTCCCATGTAAATTACTGCCTCTGAAAGTCCACTGGAGGGTCAGCTGAGTTAGTTCCAACTCGGCAGTACATAACAACAATATCCTCTTTAAAAAGAATGTGTTTGCTGTTATTGTTTTCTTTTGTGTCTATGTTGTTTGCTTAATTAACATTTATTGAAATTAATTTTATTTTTTTACTGTAATGATAAAAATATGAAACTGCATTTTATAGATTTTGGTTTATGTTTCTAATAATTCTTTTTTAGTGTATTTTACAGACATTAAAAAAACACAGCCAATGCTAACTAATATAGACTCTATTGAATAAGGTGGAACTGTCCTATATGGTTTCCAAGGCTGGAATTCTCTAAGGAAGCAGATTGCCACATCCTTCTCTCATAAGTCAGCTGGTGAGTTTGAACCTTTAAGATGTTGGTTCATAGATGAATGCTTAACTACTGCATCAACAAGGCTCCTACGAAGACACCAAACCCAACACACTGCCCTTGAGTCTATTCCTTTTTTGAAATTACAAAACTTCGTATTCACAGGCTATTTGAGAGGTCCAACTCTTTAGATGGTGCTTCTTAAACTTTGAGAGTGGCAGAGTCCATAGAGGGTTGCCCTGTGGGAGTAAGGTGGACTGTTGTCTCCTTTGTGATTATCAGCTTCTGAGAACCTGCTGGCAAGTGAGTTATGAGGTGGTTCCAATGATTTTTTTTTGGTTTGTAAATGTTAATGTGAGTAAGAATCATCTAGCATCTTGTTAACTTAGTGATGCTGATTGAAAAGGTCTGCTTTAGGGCCAGAGGGTGTATGCTTCTATCAGGCTTCCATGCAAACATTGTGGGTCAGTCAGATGGTGCTTGGTGAGAGGCAAGATTTTAGAGCGGTACTGCTCCATAGGAATATAATGCAAGCCATGTGTGTAACTGAAAGTTTTCTGCTAGTAGCATTGAACAAGTGAAAAGAAAATAGCCAAAGTAGAATATTTTAACTATGTAATAAATAGAAATGAGCTCTGGTGGCCTAGTGGGTAAGGAATTGTGTTGTCAACCCAAATGTAGGCAGTTTGAATTCATCATCTACTCCTCGGGAGAAAGATGGACAATATCTTCTGGTGTGAGCCTCTGACAACTCACTGGAAGGTGAGTTATGTGTCAGTTACTACTCATCGAGAAGGAGTTTGAGGTTTTGGTTTTTTTTTTTTTTTTTAAGTATAAAAATAATTAACGAGTTAGTTTACATTCTTTTTCACCTTCTCAAGTCTTTGAAATCTGGTATGTATGTTACCTAGTTTCATTCAAATGCTGAATTAAGTTCATTGGAACAGATGACTCAAGTTCCCTACTAATTATGTTATCAGTTTTAAAATTAAAGTTCAGTTAAAAGTAAATGAACTTTAAAAATCCCACTACATTTTTGAGTACTCTATAGGTTTGTGTGATTGATGGCTACCTAAGAGAATAACACAGTATTAGAACATCTTTAGTCCTGAGGCAGGCGTTAGAGTTGCTTTCTTTACTCAATCAGTAATTAGGTAATGGAATGAAGAGGTGACCAGCTATGAAGAACTATAACACCAAGAAGTAAGAACTAGCAGCAAGGGATGAAATGACGGTAAAAGAAAAACTTTCTGAGTTTAATTAGTATTGTAGGGCTCAAGTTCCCTCATTTTTCTCTTCTAGCATCCCAAAGTATCACATAGTGTATAATAGTTTGCTGTGAATGTTGTCAGGTTTTAGTTAATAGTAAAAATAGGCTAAATTTGGTCCAAAGAGACTTGGTGGTACACTGGTTAAGTGCCAGGTGGCTAACCGATAGATTGGTGATTGGAATCTACTCAGCAGCTCGAAGGGATAAAGACTTGATGATAGCTTCCATAAAGATTCTAAAAACATTTTCATTGTCATTTGGATGGAACCAGCTGACGCTCCAGAGAAGCATGGCCTTTGGATTAGCAGTACCACTCCCGACAGGGCAAAGCCCTTAGGACAGATCTGTACCATGGGCTGCTGTGAGTCAACTTGATCCATTTGATGGCATCCAACAACAATAAGAAACAAATTTGGTACATATATTAGTTAAGGAGATGGAGATATGAATAATGCACTTTGTAAAGATTTCCATAAAAATAGACCCAAAGGTGTTAAAACTTTTGTTTTTATTGATTTTAATGAAAGTTTACTGAAAAGTTGGATTTTCATTCATTCATTGTTGCACATTTTCCTCCCTCTCCTAGTTTACTTTTTTTAAAAGTCCTTTCATTGTTGAATAATTTCTTCCCTCCCACCTCCCTAGTCTACTTTGCAATGCACCTCTTATTCTGAATTGTTGTCATACAAATAATGCCTAATCATGAATACATTTTAAACTATTCTTTCCTTCACCTTTTCCAATGCAGTGTTCATTATTTATCCCATTTCCTTTTTAGTGTTCTCCCAATTCCCATTTCAGTCCTGTTTTATAGTACTAGTGTTATCCAGTATTATTTTTTTTGTGACTGAGATATTTTACACAGCATAATGTACTCCATGGTCACCCATGTTATGTAACATTTTATTGGTTCCTTGTTTTTCAGTGATACATAGTATTCCATTGTGAATACATCATAGCTTTTTTGTTGATGGGCAATTGGATTGCTTCTGTCTCTTTGCTATTGAGAACAACGTGGCAATAAATATGGGTGTGCCTATATCTGTTTGTGTGGCAGCTCTGGCTTTTTTTTAAAAAATATCTTCCCAGTAGTGGAATTGCTGGGTAAAATGGCATTTCTGTCTTGGAAGAACTCTAGAAGCCCTAATCTACAATATGAACAGTCTTCTAAGTACTTTGAAAAACCTACAACTAGGAAAGAGTAAAATCTAAGAATCAAATCTCTATACACATTAAAAAACTTCTCCAACAGGGTAAAAAGGAAACTCACAGACTGGGGAAAAAAATTTGGCAATGACATTATCTGATAAGATGCATATCTAAACTTTATAGACTACTCCATATAGACTTCCTTAATAAAAAGGTTAATAACCTAATTGCAAAACAGGCACAGAGTATGGACAGATGCTTCACCAAAGAAGACATTCAGGTGGTGAAAAAACACATGAAAAAATGGTCAAAATACCTAGCTGTCAGAGAGATGTGGACAAAAACAACTATGAGACATCATCTCACCCCAGTCATAATAGCAAAGTTCAACAGCGCAGCAAGCCACAAACTCTGGTGAGGTTGTGAAGGGATTAGAACTTTTATTCATTGCTGGTGAGAGTGTAAAATGGTGCAACCACTCTCGAAGGTAGAATGGTGCTTTCTCAAAAAAATGAAAACATTTTAAAAATATCCAAGAATAATGGAGCCCCATTAGAATGGATACGCTACCTAACTAAGTATCTATAAGACCTTAAAACAAAAGGACAAGCAACAATTCTGATTTGCAAAAGATAGGACAGTAATTGTAAAGGCAGGAGGTAGAACAGCTCCCAGGGAACACCAAAGTCTGTTGAAAAATAATGGCTCACAGATGTTAGTAGATGAGAAACTAGAGTAGAAACTTCACCACTAGGGTGGAATTGAAGATTTCCTCTTTGTTCTTACCTTTTGTTCCCTCACTGCTTATTTCCTCTGCAAAAGTAGAAAATCTGGTAGGTTTAGCATATGAACAGAGAGTATGAATGCATGCCACTTCTATGGGTATCCTGAGCCCTTCACTCCAGTGTGTCTCAGTGGGTAATCTGCCTCAAGATTCCTGGACTCTGGAGGGGTCCTCTGCCTGCAGGCACTGCCAACTTGAGTATGCAATTTTGGAAGAGTGGAAGCACATGTCCCTAAAGAGTTGATTATCTTCTGTTGTTGTTGTTGTCATTATGTGCCATCGAGTCACTATGTACAACAGCCCTAAACCCTACTCTATCCTGTGCCAATTGCACTGTCTCTGACACATCCATCCTGATTACCCCAGTCACTGAATCAATCCACCTCAAAAAGGGCCTTCTCCTCCTGCACTGTCCCTTCACGCTCCCAAGCATAAAGTCCCTCTCCAAGGACCTGTCCCTCCTTACAACATGTCCAAAGTATGTCAGACCAAGCCCCAGAATCCTTACCTCCAAGGAACAGCCTGGTTTAACCCTCTCCAAGATAAATCTGTTTGTTTTCCTAGCAGTCCGTGGTACCCTCAATACTCTTCTCCAGCACCACAGCTCAGAGGCATCAATTCTCCTTCTATCCTCCCTAGTCATTGTCCAACTCTCTGACACATAGCAGGTGATTGCAAAGACCTGTGTCAGACACACCTTAGTCTCCAGAGTGACATAATTGCTCTATAGTACTTTGCAGAGATCCCTAACAGCAGATTTTCCCATCACAATATGTCTTTTAATTTCCTGGCTACTGGTGTCAAGAGTGTTGACTGTGGAGCCAAGCCGACTAAAGTTGTTAACAATTTTAATCTCTTCATCATCCATCCTGATGCTGCCAAATGGTCCAGTGGTGAGAATCTTTGTCTTCTATCTGATACGGAGCCTCAGTCCATATTGGATGCTTCAGTCCTTGACCCTCTGCAGCAAGCACTTCAAGTCCTCCTCAGTTTCAGCAAGCAGGGTTGTGTCATCTGCATGACGCAGATTGTTGATAGATCTTCCACCAGTCCTGACGCCACACTTCTCCTCATAGAGACCAGCCTCTTGGATAATCTGTCTGCATACAGGTTGAAACTTAGGAAATATTTTTCTTTTTTCTAGGAGGAAAATCTGCTGTCAGGGCCCTCTCCAGAGTACTGAAGAGTAACAGTGTCAATCTGGAGGCTAAGGTGCACGTCATCCAGACCATGATCTTTGCAATTACTTGTTATGTGACAGAAAGCTGGATAATGACTAGGATGATAGAAGGAGAATTAATGCCTTTGAACTGTGGTGTTGGAGAAGTGTGTTGGATATACCATGGATGGTTAGGAGAACAAACAGGTTCATCCTGGAGAGGGTGAAACCAGGCTGCTCCTTGGAGGCAAGGATTCTGAAGCTTCATCTGGCATACTTTGGACATTTTGAAAGGAGGGACCAATCCTTGTAGAGGAACATCATGCTTGGGAGGGAGGAGGGACAGCACAAGATCGGAAGACCATGGATAAGATGAATTGACTTAGTGACTAGAGTAATTGGGGTGGGTGTGTTGGAGACAATGAGGTTGGCACAGGATAGAACAGGGTTTAGGGCTGTTGTACATAGGGTTGCTATGAGACACAAGTGACTCAACTACACATACCAACAACAACAATGACAGGAGGAGGGAAATTATAAGAGAAAAGAAGAGGAGAGTGGGGATGAATTGTGGAGACAGAATGTGAACGAGAGGGGGTTTTTGACTTCCTGCTCGCTCACTGGGTAGGTCACCACCACCCACCATCTTTGAAACCTGATAAGACTTAAAGTCTGCCTGTCTTCATTCTTCTTCGTTGTCTTTTTGGTTAAAATATACACAACAAAAAACACACCTATTCAACAGTTTCTAAATGTACAGTTTTGTATCTTTGTTCATTCTTCACATTGTATCACTATTTACTGTCTCAGTGCATGTTTGATCACTATATGCTTTTAGTCTTTCTGCCCCTGAAAGTCTTCATCTGCTTTAGAGTTACCATTGCCAATTTAATCTCATGTAGATAATTCTCTCAAAGAATTCAGTGTTCAAGGCTAATATTCCTTATTAAGTAAGCTAAATAATTGTCTGCTTTAAAGAGACTCTCATGGGATAGCTTATTCAAGGCTTAAAGTTTATTTAAGAACAGTTTTAGACCTCATCAGTAAGGTCAGTGTTACAATACAACAAGTCACATGATGTTTTTCCTTTTCCCAGGGCATATAAAAGTTTATATTTCAATTATACTGTAGTCTATTAATTATGCAATAGCATTTTGAAAAAGTGTGAAATGTGGAAATTACCAGAATGTGACACAGAGGTACAAAGTGAACACATGCTATTGGAAAAAAATGGAACCAATATATTGGCTGCAGGCAGGGTTGCCATAACTCTTTGATTTGTGAAAAAATTGCAAAATACAGTAAAATGATGCTCAGTGAAATGAAATATGCCTACACCAAAATTCTCTACAGTGACATTAATTTATACTGGCCCAACAATTCTTCAAATTTTATTTCCTCAAGTATTACTTTACCGTTCAGATAACTGGCCTATAGTATTACTGTACTGACCCTTCCTTCCTTCTCCAGAGTCTGAAAGAGCCTAGTGTGACACAGGCAGGCCAGACATGCCTTTTGTTCCCACGTGAGTTTGTGGTTAGAAATGCTCTTTCACCCAACTCTTTTATTTGTAGAAGTCGCCCTCCTCTGAATATATGCAATCTTTTGCCATTGTAACCTTTGTCCACTGCTTCTTTACTCAATGCTATGAGAGCTGGAAGAAACATGCACTTAGTGAATGTTCAATTAAATGTGGTAGTTTATAATCTCTATAATCTTTGGACCTTCTCCCTGTGTGCACAGGAGCTTTACTGGATTTCTGTATTCTGCCTCTTTGTTTTTAAGCTAATGACCTTTTCTTCTTCTATTAAGAGGTGCCAAGAATCTCTTTTATATAGTTTTAGGTAAGCGAAGCTATTGCTGTAGCAGATTTGGAATTCTGTAGCTTTTCAATGGGCCAACTACTTTGAGTATGAAACACCTGTTATTCAAATATATAGACCAACAGTTAAAGACACAGTTGAGGAAATTGAGGAATTCTACCCAAAAATATTAAGTTTTTATTGAAAGCAAAGAGTATCAGAGGGATGTCTATCTGTGTTTAATTGACAATGCAAAAGTATTTGATGGTGTGGATTACAACATACTGTGGCTAACCTTGAGGAGAATGGGAATCCTAGAGCATTTGATTGTGCTCATGCGAAACCTATACTCTGACCAAGAAACAATTCTCAGAACAGAGAAAGGAAACACTGCATGTTTCAAAATCAGGAAAAGAGTGTATCAGGGATGTGTCCTGTCTCCATATCTTTTCAATCTATATGTGGCATCAGGATTGGAGGAAGAATCATCAACAGTCTACTTTATGCAGGTGACATAACCTTCCTAGCTGAAATTGAGGAGGACCTGAAGTGCATGCTGCAAAAAGTAAAGGACTATAGTCTTCAATATGGATTGAGGCTAAACATCAAGAAGAAAGCAATTCTACCTTTGAGCCAATTGGTAGCACCATGATAGATGCAGAAGAGATTGAGATTGTTAACAGTTACAGCTTGCTCAGCTCGACAATCAACACCTTGATACCAGTAGTCAGGAAATCAAAAGACTAATTGCACTAGGAAAATACACAGCCAGAGACCTCCCCAGAGTACTGGTAAGCAAAGATGTCAGTCTAGAGACTAAGGTGCACCTGACAGAGGCTACAGTCTTCATAATTACTTGCTATGCATCAGAGAGCTGGACAATGACTAAGGATGACAGAAGAAGAATCTATGCCTTTGAGATGTACTGGAGAAGAGTCTTGAACATACTATGGGCCACCAAAAAAACAAACAGGGCTATCTTGGAGAGCATGAAACCAAGCTTCTCCTTGGAGGCTTGGATTTTGAAGCTTTGTCTGATATACTTTGGACATGTGGCCAGGAGGGATCAGTCCTTGGAGAAGGACATCATGCTTGGAAGGGTGGACAGACAGCGCAGGAGAGGGAGACCCGAGATAAGATGGATTGAGACAGTAACAAGTATAATGTGGGGAGATGTGTTGGAGTCAGTGAGACTGGTTCAGGATAGGGTAGGCTTCAGAGCTGTTGTACACAGGATTGCTGTGAGTCACAAGCTACTTCATAGTACATTGCAACAACAACAATAACCAACTTTTGCAGTCTGAAAATGACCAAACATGCAATCAGTATGCATTAATAATTACTCGTGACGGGAATGCAAGAGCTGGAGATGAAGAAGAAGTGGTAATTGGAAATTATGGATTTAATGACAGAAATGAGGCTCGAGATTGAATGATTGAATTTCGTATATCCAGTGATTTATTCATCATACAGACCTTTTTTAAGAAACAGAAATGGTGACTATACAGATGGATCTCACTTATTCACAAGAATCAAATTGACTATATCTGTGGAAAGAATCATTGGAGAAACTAAATTTCAGTAGTCAAAATCAGGCCAAGTGCTGACTATGGATAGGCCATCAATTACCTGTGGACAGGTTCAAATTGAGGGTGAAGAGAATATTAAAACAAGTCCACAAGAACTAAAATGCAACCTTGAATCTATCTCACCCGAATTTAAAACTAATCTAAAGAATGTGTTTGAGGCATTGAACACCAATTATCAATCACCCGATGAGTTGTGGAATGGCATCACAGAGATCATCCATGAAGAGAGCAAAAAGTCATTACAGACAGAAGAGAAAGAGAAGGCTAAAATGGATATCAGAGGAGACTGAAAATTCCATTAGTTTGTTGAGAATCCAAAACAAACAAAAGAGGTGCCGAAGTTAGTGAACTCAACAAAAAAATTTCAAAGGGCAACTTGAGAAGGAAAAGGAAAGTATTATAACAAAATGTGCAAAGAGCTGGAGTTGGAGAATGTAAAGTGAAGAACTTGCCTGGCATTTCTCAAACTAAAACAACTGAAAAACAAATTCAAGCCTCGAGTTTCAATACTCAGTGATTCTATGGGTAAAATCTTGAATGATACAAGAAGTATCAAAAGAAGATGGAGAAAATAAACAGATTCACTGTTCTGGAAAGACTTGGTAGATACTGAAACATTTCAGGAAGTAACATATGAAAAAGAACCAATGATAATGAAGGAAGAAGGTCAAGGCCAAGCCACATTGGAGATATTGGTAGATGAAGTTCCAGTAATTGATGGGCTACCAATTGACATGTTTCAACTAACAGATGCAACCCTGGACATGCTCACCAGCCTGTGCCAAGAAATTTGGAAGACAGCTATCTTTGAAACTGGCTGTAAAAGAGCTATCACTGTAACCATTTCTAAGAAAAGTGATCCAACAGAACGTCAAAATTATCAAACAGTATTATTAATATCACATGCAAGAAAAATATTGCTGAAGATCATCAAAACACTCTGGAAGAATATGTTAACAGGGAACTGCCAGGGATTCCAGCTGGGTTTGGGAGAGGCCATGGCACTAGGGATATCATTCGTGACATCAGATGGACCCTGGCTGAGAGCAGAGACTACCAAAAGAAAGGTTGTGTTTTATTGACTACTCAAAGTTATTTGACTGAAGGGATCATAACATATTATGACTAACATTGAGAAGAATGGAAATATCAGAACACTTAATTGTGCACATGTGAAACATGTAAGACCAAGAAGCTATTGTTTGAACATGACCAGGGAACACTGTATGGTTTAAATCATGAAGGGTGTGCATAGAGACTGTATCCTTTTTCCATTACTAGACAAACTATTTGGTCAGCAAACAATTTGCCAAGCTCTACTTTATAAAGAAGCATATTGAATCAAGATTGGAGGAAGACACATCTTTTGTTATACAGATGGCGCAATCTTGCTTGCTGAATGTTAGGAGGACTTGAAGCACTTGCTGCAGAAGCCCAAAGACTACAGCCTTCAATGTGGATTACATATCAACATCAAGAAGACAGAAATGGTTATCACAAGAGTCCACAATTAAGGTTGCATAGTGGAATGTACTTGGGGCGGTGGGAGGGGTGCGGGGGGATTGTGTACCAGGGAAGGAGTGTTTTTACTTTTGAAAGAGAGGAGTGAATGGGGGGGGGCGGGGAGAGAAGTGCAGCAATGAATGAATGAATGGAAATCCAAAATCTCTGTAAATGCTCATTAAAATTATTTAAAAAAAAAAGAAGAAGACAGAAATCCTCACCACTGGGTCAATAGGCAGAATCACTGTAGATGGAGAAATATTGAAATTGTCATTGATCCACAATCAACACCCTTGTTACTAGCAGTTTAGAAATCAAAAGCTATGCTGCACTGGGAAAGTCGTCTGTCAAGGATCTTTCTGAAATATTAAGGAACAACGATACTAGTTTAAAAATTAAGATGTGCTTGCTTCAGGCCATGGTCTTTTCAGTCACTTGTTATGTATCTGAGAGCTGGATGAGACTAAGGATAACAGACTTAAGACTAAGGATGGCAATTGTAGTGCTGGAGAAGAGTGGAGAATATCTCATGGACTGCAAAAGGAACAGATACATTTTGGCCAGAGTGCTCTTTGGTATTTGTGCTGCTGAAGCGAGCACCAGAGTGCTCTTTGGAGGGACAGATGGTGGAGATTTGTCACACGTGCTTTGAGAATGCTTTTAGAAGGGGCTCCGCCCTGGAAAGGAACATCAGGCCTGGTCATCAAAGAAGATCAAGACTTTCAATGAGATGAATTGATAGTAGCTGCAGCTCTGGACTCCAGCATGTCATAGATGATAAATATGCCGTAGGATAGGACAGGACTCAGTTCTGTTGTTCACAGGTTTACAGTGAGTTGTGTTCATCTCCATGGCACCTAACTATAACAACAAACACAACTACTATTATTTTGTTTTATGGGGGTGTGTGTGGTGAGGTATAAAAATGTTTCTGTAAGCCCTAGAGAATCAAACATGCTAGAACTTGAAGGTACCATAAAGACCTCCCAATTTAGGGATTTTTCTGCCAGGATTTAGAGGAGTCTAGGGATTGTCAGAGTAGCTGTTGTGTCCAGGAAGAAGTGCTGAGTGAAGATAGAGCAAGCATTTCCTATTCTGAGACCCAGTTTTATCTGTTTATCATACTGCTTTCATTTTACAAATGATGAAAAAAGAGGTGAAATGACTAAGGGCTGCTATTTTACCATAGCTATTGCTTGGCTATTTTTACTATTTTTTTTTATTTCCACTCACATTCTCCATCATATTTTTTTCATGGGTTTTATTTTTGTTTGTTTGTTTGCTTCTATTCTTTCCTCCACTTTTCCAGCCAACCTTCCTTCTCTTGACCTCCCATGTTGTTATGCACCATTGAGTCAGAACTGACAATCAGCAAGTTTTCAGAGACAGTAAGCTGTATGGGAGGAGATTCTCTATCTTTCTTCCACAGAGCAACTTGTGGATTCAAACTGTAAATCTTTACCTTTGCAGTAAAATCCCTTACCACTTAGCCACCAGTGTTGATCCTCTATAGATGCCTCAAGTTTTCCTGAAAGAATTGAAGTCACTTGGAGATGTGGCTAAACTTGAGGGGAATGGGAATCCCAGAACACTTGATTGTGCTCATGTGAAACCTATACTTAGACCAAGAAGCAGTTGTCAGAACAGAGCAAGGAAACACTACATGTTTCAAAATCAGGAAATGGGTGCATCAGGGATGCGTCCTGTCTTCTTTCCTTTTCAGTCTATCTGCGGAACATATCATTTGGGAGGCAGGGCTTTATTAGGAGGAATGTGGTATCAGGGTTGGAGGAAGACTCATCAATAGTCTACAATATACAGATGACACAACCTTGCTTGCTGAAACTGAGGAGGACCTGAAGCACTTGCTTCAGAAGGTCAAGGACTGTAGTCTTTAATATGGATTGAAACTCAACATCAAGAAGACAATTCTCACCTTTGGGCCAATTGGCAGCACCAATATAGATGGAGAAGAGATTGTGGTTGTTAACAATTACAGCTTGCTCAGCTCCACAATCAACAATCTTGGCACCAGCAGTCAGAAAATCAAAAGATGAATTGTGTTGGGAAAGTCTGTTGTCAGGGACCTCTCCAGAGTACTGAGAAGCAAAAATATCAGTCTAAAGACTAAGGTACACCTGATCCAGGCCATAGTCTTTGCAATTACTTGCTATACATCAGAGAGCTGGACAATGATTAAGTATGACAGAAGAAGAATCGATTTGAGTTGTGGTGCTGGAGAAGAGTCTTAAATATACTATAGACTGCTAAGAAAATAAACAGTCTCTGTCTTAGTGAGGGTAAAACCAAGTTTCTCCTTGGAGGCTAGGATTTTGAAGCTCCTTCTCACATAACTTTGGACACTGGCCAGGAGGGACCAGTTCTTGGAGAAGGACATTATGCTTGGAAGGGTGGAGGGACAGCGCAGGAGAGGAAGACCCTGGATGAGATGGATTGACATAGTAATGAGGATAATGGGGGTGGGAGTGTTGGAGTCAGTGAGACAGGTTCTGGGCAGAGCCAGCTTCAGAGCTGTTGTACATAGAGTCGTTATGAGTCACAGGTGACTCAACAGCCAAAACAACAACTACCACCTTCTTTTCCTCCTGTCTTTTCTTACTTCTAAGTTCACTTATTTTTCTTTCATTTTTCTTCTGTGTTCACTTTCTCTTCTCCTCTAGTCTCTAAGGAACATGTGTCTCTCCACCTTTCTAAAGCTAAATCCTTTCATGGGTACCTATGATTCCATTCCTTATCTCCCTCACACTCCCCCAAAATCCTCTTATTTTCCCTTTTAAAAATCTTTTTGTAATAACCCTCATACATCTCGATGTCTTTCTTTACTTTAGTGATATTATGCCAGTTACCTCTTATTTTATATAGCCTTCCCTTAATAAAACTTACTTAATTAATTACTTAACTTACTTACTATGGGTCTCTTATTTGATTTCTGGTTTTCTTTTCTCTTTTCCTCCCCTCCTATCCTTCATTAGTGTTAAAGATATTTTCTGTTTACCAACAAACATATTTGTGGCTCCCCATCAGGAAAACAACACAAAAATAACAAAAACCTGACATCTCCTTACTCTTTACTCCCACTGCTTTCTAAACTAAGTATGAATATTTTCTCCCATGCATTTGAGTCATACATCTCACCACCTATTATTTCTCTTACATATACCACATGTACCAATGAGCTATTTTTTATTTTTCTAAAACGACTATTAACTTTTCTTCACTAATTGTCTCCAGTAGGTTCTTTTTGTTTGTTTGCTTGTGTCTGTGTTTTTTTTTTTTTTTTTTTTTTTTATTCCAAATATGCTTTATTTAAAATGTGTCCTTTGGTGAAAGCTGGCTGAGACTCCATTGGTCCCAGGTAGGTTTTTATTCATTTAGTTCTTTGTCTTTTTGCTTATCACTTCTGTCTGGTGAAATCCTCTCAAACCTATCGCTTCTCGGCCTTTTGGCTAAGATCAAGTGAAATCCTCTCAAACCTATCACCCATCATGTTTTTTTAAGAAGTCTTGCTTGGTTTCCTCCAAATGGACATAATCCTGCCCCCCGTTTAAATCCCAGAACTCTATGTCTAACTTGCAAGATCCTAGGCTTCTGTCATCTATTTGAGTTGCTTCTTGAGGGCAGGGTAAGTCTTTCTGATGTTTGTGTCTGCTCCCCCGCCCCCGCGTTTCCCCATCTCCCCCCCCCCCCCCTTTGTGTCTAACCACGTCTGTGGCTCAGGTTACATACATGGATCTGGAGCTGGATGCTGTCTCTTTTATGGTTCTCTTATATCTAGCTGTGCGTGTGTGTGTGTGTGTGTGTGTGTGTGTGTGTGTGTGTGAGAGAGAGAGAGAGAGAGAATAATTGTCTCTTATTTTAGAAGCACCTTCTGTCTGGTTCCCCAAAGGCTAGCTTACTTTACCCAAATAACTCTGCTAATTACTCCCCCTGCAACTGGACAGTATTGTCTTGCAAGTAAGCTCCTAACTCTAATGCAGCAATAGTGTTTCTCTGGAGCCCTGTGCTGAGAACAGGCTGTAAACTAGTCTAAAATGGTTCAATCATTGCTGACAAAGCAAAACCAAAACAGAACTCAATTTTTAAAATCTGAGTAATCCATTATGAAAAGAATGATGAGTTAAAACCCTTGAATGGGAGACCTTGAATAGATGCAGTGAAACCTTTTACGAACCTGATTCATGACATTGCATTATTGCCAGGCCTGTGGAGAGAGGCATACAATCACAGAAGCGCCGCTGGCTCCCATCTGTAAGTAAGGCATTGTTGTTTTCTACTCAATTGATCAAGAGATTTAGTTGCTATGTAACATGTACACTGTCTTTATTTTTGGAGAAAGGGGGGGAGAGAGAGAGAGAGAGAGAGATGTTTCTAGCAAGGCTTTGACCCATAATTTTTCCTGTTCTGGTTAGCACTGAGGTTCATTCACATTTTAAAAATGTAAGTTCTTTCTAGTGGTGTTTCTTTGGCCATGACTGAATTTCCAAATCCTGACTGAGGATGCTGAGGCCCACAGGGGAAGGGTATCATGGTTATTTAGCAATGCCCTCAGTAGGCCTGGGATGGGCGTCAGGTTACTGCCGTTCTGTTGGAACATAGTTAGAATCATGTAAACAGATGTGCTCTTTCACCTAGTCCCCTCGGGAAGTCTATATACACTGATGAGACAGCTGGTTACATTTCAAGTTCTTTATGTGAGCCAATGTGGCCAAAGGTGGGAGGACTGAACAAACTAGCAGCCTTGTGCTCTCTGGAACTTTGATAATTTTATTAGAACATGCATACTTTATTCTAGTTCCAAATCCCAGTCTTTTTGTACATGGGAAAATGTCATATCTTTCCCTCAAACCCTTGGGGCTCTGAGGCTAGAATATCTGACCATTTTATCTTTTTCATTTTTCCTTGCTCCTCTCTCCTTATTACATTTAGAACTCTGTGGGAAATGTGCTTGTCTTCCCTTGTTGTTGTTGTGTGCCTGTGGCTAGAACCAACTCACATAGCTGACCCTCTAGCAGGTTTTCAGAGTCAGTAAATCACATGGCAGGAGATTACCCATCCTTCTCCCACAGAGCAGCTGGCTGATTTGAACCACTTGCCTTTGGAATTGCAGCACATTTTCTTACCACTAAGCCACCAGGTCTGTCAGGAGATTGGATGAAAAGGCTTCTCTGGTCCATTCATTGCATTCACAGAACATTATGCCCCTCCCCACCACCTTGGAATTCAATGGCTTCAATCAGTGGTCCCTGTGGCCCTCTGGGCTCTAATGCAGTCAAGGATAGGGATTATTGTGCCCTCTGCTCATACCTTTTTCAAAGCCCCTTTCCAGTAATGTAGGCCTGCTGAGATTGGAGGATATTACTGTACTTCTTGTTTGCTCTGGGGGAATAAAAAGGCCCCAAACTCACATTCTTTATCACAAAAAGTCTTTGGCATGGACTGGGATTGTCTGTCCAGCAAATCTCAAATAAGAGACATTTCCTATCCCTCCTAAACCCTCTAACATGGATTAAAGGTTCTGAGGGGGGGGGGGGCGGAGCAGGTCAAAGTAGCTCAATCTTGCAGGCAAGTTGAAACTCCTGTCCTATCACCCGATTCTTATCCCAAGCACTGCAGTATCTCACCTGGCCACAAATCTTGGCCCATCCCCTCTGATTCTGATTTAGTTCTCCTTGTTCTTGGTTTAGCCATTCTGTCTTTGCCCACCTTTTGTACACATCTTTTTTAAATTGCCCTTTCTTGGCTCAGGATAGAGTCCGGTTCAGCTAATGCATCTTCCCCCTAAGCTCAACTGCCTTTCTCCTTTCTTTTGTCAATTTCAGTGATCCTTCTAGGCTCCCTGTTCAAGCCCCCCAGGGAACTCAGCCCTTAGGAAATACATCTATTCTTTTGCATGGTTGAAAACATTTCTAATAGATAATAATGAAGTGTAGAAACCCACTTACGGTGAATCTCCACAGCCCCCCAAGGTCGTCGCTCCTCTCAAAGCAAGTGGGCTCCAGTCCTTCCTCCAGGCAGCACTTGATGGAGGCCAGGCCACTGACCCCAGCTCCCACAATTGCAACCCGCTTGGCCATGTTCTCCTGTGCAGAGGAAACCGAAGCAGAGCTTTTATTCACAAATGAAAGCCCCACCCCATCCTTGACTGCTCCAGCAAACCAGAAAAAAAGCCTTTGGAAGATTAGAAGATTTACTCAGTGTGAATCCTACAGAGTTGGTCTCTGGTATGTGAATATGAGAAGAGAAATGCTCAGGTCAATCTCTTAACCCGAGCACTCTGTGTTCCCACCCCTCACTCAGAGCTGTTGCCAAATGTTCCTACAGTTGTGGAGGCTGTAGCTTCTGGCAGAGTGCCTGAAACTGGACCCTGGACTGGGGTGGACAGAGCCTTGCATTCTGGGCGGGGCTGCTGTCTCCAGTTTTTTGTTTCTAATTCTAGAATTGGTTAAAGAGGGAGATCAGGGAAGGGCCATCTGGTCTAACACACCGTGCTGCTTTTCTTGAGTGAAAGTTTAAAAATCTCATTTGCTTTTTATTCAACAATTCATTGTTTTATAGCATTAATCACAATTGATTAATGCCATTAATTAATTATAATGTCTGATCAACTTTTTATTTTATAATCTTTAACCTATCTATTAATTTTTCCTCCCCTCTTCCTTCCCATCCCTTTTAGCCACCTAAAAATGATTCTATTTGTAGAACATTTCCTTAGCTTTTTATAGTAATAACATTATACTGTAACATTGTCCTTACATGACTAATGTATTTCATTCAGCTTTAGCTTCATTCATGCTGTGCAATGTTTCACAAATTCTTTGTCATTTTTCAGTGACGTATAGTACTCTATTATGTGAATGTGCTACAATTTCTTTAGCCATTCATCAGTTGACTGTCACTTAATTTGCTTCCAACTTTACTTGGTGCAATTACTTTTGTAGTAAACATGGGTGTGCAAATATCAATTCTTGTTGCGGCTTTTATTTCTTTGGCATATATACCTAGTTGTAAGATTGTTGGATCAAGTCATATTTCTGTTCATTACTTTCTAAGGAGTATTTTCTATAATGGTTTTACTATTTTATATTCTCACCAGCAGCTAACATACTTTCAAAGACATCCAAAACAGAATTTCAGATTGGTATGATGACACTGTATAAGGTGACACAGCTGCAGCTGGCTGGAGGGGGTTGGGACTAGGAGCCAGGACACTTGTGGCCCCCACAGATGCTGTTCTAGAGCTGCACATCCTGCTGTAGTCTGGAGCATCCCGATAGGTTGCTACTATGCTGAGAATGGTCACTAGTGAAAATGGGATCGTGACTACTGATGAAGATCATGGTGGCAAAGAAGCCATGGAAAACCATCCCTCCTTTCTCCATCTGATTCTCATTTGTCCCTCGGGAATGCAGCATTTTCACCATGGTGTAGGTTGGGCTTTCACATTGGCTTTCCTAGCCCACTGGCTTTAGGTTTTACTGCATGGCCGTATGGGAAAATGCAGACAAAGTGTGTAGACAACTAGTGATGGATTCGGTCATTTTTGCCATCGTGCTTTAGTTGAGCAGGTTTTGAGAAGCCTAAGATGGGAATTTTGCTACCAGAAAAAAAGAAGCAGTTGGGAATGTAGCATATGCCCTTAGAGGTCTCAGAGTTTCCTGCATGCAACCGAGACAGATGGAGGGAGAGACAGTCGCAGAGAACCAGAGACCAATGTGAGGCAGAGCTGATGAAGCACTATCGCCTCACAGAGTCTGTTGCCTTCAACTGCAATTTTTGGAGGAGTAGGAGGAGATGCCATGATTTACAGGACAGAGAGCTTTGTTAAACTGATCTGGAGCCTCAAGGTTGAAGATCAAAGGACCTGCAAGCATGCTTGAGAGGCTCTCTTAACTGAAGAATCACATCCTATTTCCAATGTAAATTGTAACCTGTTAACTTCTCAAATAAACTTCATAATCATGAGCATGGTTTTGTGAATTGTGTGACTTTTGTATCTGATTAATGTACCCAGAAAGCAACAAGAGGCCTGAGAGTGAAGGCTGGTGATAGTAGAAAAAGTTGTGGGATTGGGGAGAAAAGCCTGACCTCATGGAAACTGGCTCACTGTTGTAGATGTCGTTGATGAGAACTGTTGTCCCTTGTCAGATGCAGCTACATCCACACTCGCTTTATTCTTTCCACAGTCACCATCAACATAGATCAGCATCATTATCATGCATAAAGATAAGTATTAGTAGCACAGTCTTATGAGAATACTGAGATAGTGTGGTATACTGAGTAAACAATTATGCTCTGGATGCAGGCAGCCTCGGTGGAAGCCCAGCTCTGATGATTATAACTGTGTGCTCTTGGGAAAGTTATTTAACTTCTGACAAGAAGATGCACTGCTCCACAGAAGAAGAATGGGCCATCTCCTCCCATACAATTAACTGCCTCTGAAAACCCACTGAAGGCTCAGCTATGGGTTAATTCTGACTTGAAGGTACACAACAACGACAATATGTGATATAATGAGTAACTGTCAAGCCAGTTCCAACTCGGGGTGACCCATACTATCAGAGTGGAATCATGGTCTAGAGTTTCCAGTGGCAGTGACCTTTTGGAAGTAGATTACAGACCTTTCTTCTGAGAACCCCTGGGTGGTTTCAAATTGTCAACTTTTGCTCAGCCATTTGCACCAGCTCAGGATTGACTGAGTGCAACATTTTTAAGAAGGCTTTCTTTCAATTTTTTTTTTTTAGAATTAAGTGAGTAACGCGTGTCCAGTGTCTCTGAACAATGCCTGCTGCTGTAAATGCTCGATAAATGTGAGTTATTGGAACTGTAAATACATTTTGCAAATTTGGCTTTTTCCTTTCTCTTTCATATAAGTGAGTCCCTTTTCTTTAAGTATCAATAGAATTTTGGCTCAATAAGGTATGTTGTTGTTGTTATGTGCCGTCGAGTCGCCTGCGACTCACAGCGACCCTATGTACAACAGCCCTAAACTCCGCTCTGTCCTGTGCCAATCACACTGTCTCTGACACTCCCATCCCAATTATCCCAGTCACTGAATCAAGCCACCTCATAGAGGGCCTTCCTCTCCTGCGCTGTCCCTCCACCCTCCCCAGCATGATGTCCCTCTCTAAGGACCGGTTTCTCCTCACAACATGTCCAAAGTATGTTAGACGGAGCCTCAGAATCCTTGCGTCCAAGGAGCCACCCGGTTTAATCCTTTCCAGGACAAATCTGTTTGTTTTCCTAGCAGTCCATGGTATTCTCAATACTCTTCTCCAGCACCACAGCTCAAAGGCACCAATTCTCCTTCTATCCTCCTTGGTCATTGTCCAACTCTCTGATGCATAACAGGTGATTGCGAAGACCATGGCCTGTATCAGACGCACCTTAGTCTTAAAAGAGATACCATTGCTCTTCAGCACTTTGGAGAGGTCCCTAACACCACACTTTCCCATGGCAATGTGCCTTTTAATTTCCTGGCTGCTGGTGCCAAGACTGTTGACTATGGAGCCAAGCAAACTAAAGCTGTGTACAATCTCAATCTCTTCACCATCCATCCTGATGCTGCCAATTGGTCCAGTGGTGAGAATCTTTGTCTTGACATTGAGCCTCAATCCATATTGTAGGCTGCAGTCCTTGACACTCTGCAGCAGGTGCTTCAGGTCCTCCTCAGTTTCAGCAAGCAGGGTTGTGTTATCCGCATAACGCAGATTGTTGATAAATCGTCCACCAATCCTGACCCCACATTTCTCCTCATAGAGCCCAGCCTCCCGGATAATCTGTTCTGCATATAGGTTGAAAAGGTATGGAGATAGGATGCATCCCTGGCGTACGCCCTTCCCAATTTTGAACCATGCAGTGTTTCCTTGCTCTGTTCTGACGACTGCCTCCTGGTCCAAGTATAAGTTTCACATTAGAACAATCAAGTGTTCTGGGGTTCCCATTCTTCTCAGAGTCAGCCACAGTTTGTTATGATCTACATAGTGAAATGCATTTGCATAGTCAATGAAACACACACAGACATTCCTCTGGTATTCCCTGCTTTCAGCCAAGATCACAGAAGCCATGGAAGCTTCATATATAAGTTATTAGATGGAGGGCTGGTGAAAGGGAGATAGATGTGAAGGGAGGGGGTATAAGTGGATGGGTATCCTGCGGGATGGTGAAGCAGGAAATAAGTGGGAAAAGACGCATGTGAGAAAGGCAGAGACAACACTGACACTAAAATTAACTCCGCAATAAGGGATATACCTTTAACTTGCTGGTCTGTCTAATACTTCTCTAAATCTGAACATTCACATTGAGACAGACTAGGAAGAAGGATTGGCCATCCACTTCTGAAATAGCAGGCCTCTGAAAACCCTATGTATGTACAATAAGGTATACAACATTAAATCAGGTGGCTATTTTATGGGTTTTTTTCCTAATAGGATCTTGTGATAATTTTATCTCCTTAGATTTGTTCATTTTTAAGCATAAAGAACATATCTTTTTTGGACAAAGTAGACTCTAGTAGGGTCCATAAGAACTTAGTTTTCATAAAAATTTGCTATTTCCTTGCTTTACAGATGGATTTGCTTATAACTACTTGATATATGGGGTTTTAGTTTTTGTATTTCTAAAGAATTAGGAGCCTGAGAGAATGAATCACTGAAATATGAGCAACTCAGCTACAGAATCTTCATATGGTTTCCCCTTCTCCACTACCTTGCCCCAGTATTTAAGAAGCCCAAGGCTTAGAACATAATGTAATAGATACTCAGTGATTTTTTTTTTAATGAAATGTAAAGACTCTTTTTTAGGAGCTGCCAAGCTGTTTGCCACCTGAAAGCCCAAGTTTTTATATAGGATTGTTTAGGTAAAGGCTAGTATGCCATTTAGGAGACGTCATGCTCTAGACCCTGATAGACACTGTAGAACCAACAGTACCATAGAATTTTCCATTCCTTAGAACTTATTCTAGTAGCTTGATCCTACAGTCAGAGAAATAGCTGATATAGTTAAAAAAAAAGTGTGGGCATTCAGGCCAGGCACATCTGTTGCAAATCCTTGCTCTCTTATTTACCAGCTTGTTGAGAGAAAAACTGCTTACACTTAAAAAGCCTCCACTTCATTTGTAAGATGGGATGCCATTACTATTCACTTTGTAAGAAATTATTCTTGAAATTGGTCTCAGGACTGAGATGCACAGTCTTACATTCTAGATCTTTTTGCTTTCTCCAGTCTCTTGTGCTGCCAACCAGAAGTATCAGTTTGAATCCACCAGCTGCTCTGTGAAGTAAAGAGGGGCAATCTCTCATGATTTACTGCTTCTGAAAACTCACTGGTGTGTCAAGTATGAGTTAGTTCTGACTCGATAGTATTAAACAACAGCAACAGAATTCATTAGAACAGAAGAAAGGAAAAGGATTATTAATAAAGAATCACTCATTCACTCATTACTGACTCATAGCTGACCCACCAGTAGGTTTTCAGGGGCTATAAACTCACAGCTGACCCTCCAGCAGATTTCCAGAGGCTCTAAATTTTATGAGAGGAGATTGTTCATTTTTCTCCCCACAGAGCAGCTGGTTGATTCGAACCACTCACCGTCGGCCTGGCAGTGCAACTCCTCACCTACTAGGCCATGAAATCTTGGTTCTTAAAGAATGTTGTGGTGTGCTATTAAGTTGGAACCAACCCATAGCTGACCCTCCAGTGATTTTTCAGAGGCAGTAAATCACAAGGGAGGTGTGATTGCCCATCCTTTTCCCATGGAGCAGCTGGTGGATTTGAACCACATGCCTTAGGGATTGTAGTGTGGCTTCTTAGACACCCAGAGCTCTTTTTATTGGGAAAATGATTCTCATAAACAAGAGCGATGGGGCACCCATGTAAATATTGTATTTGCAGCTGCTTACAAAAGCTTGTTGGCTCTCTAAAGAACAATCTAATCATAGCAAGACAGGCATGCACTCAGCAGGACAACAGGAAACAAAGCAGCTTCCTCTCCGTAAGGGAGGGTAAGGAATATTTTCCAACAGCTGGATTGAGAAAGAGGATGGGGCACTGTTCCCAGCTGAGCTCCACTTAAACTGGAGTGGAGGTCATCAAGGGAAGGTGAAGTTCCCCAGGAGAGGTCTAATAGGGTCTCCTCCTGCCATAGTGATTGAAGAAGATGCCACTGCAGGAGAGTTGAACCCCTGGGGTCTAGAAGGTCAGTGCTGTTTATGTCCCTGTCTAGAATGTTGTATCTTCAGGTAGATAGAGCTGACTGAAAACACCAAGCTTGTGTAAGAAGACTGTAGCTCTTCCAATGTGACTCCCATCAGAGGCAAGCTGAGATCTGATTCTTCTGAGAACCCAGTATGAAGGTCTTGAGCAGGGAAATGGATTGCACTGAGCTCATTTTGCAAAAGAGATTAGTTGTGTTGGTTAACTCTTGCTCCAAGGGCCAGGTGCAATATTGCAAACATTTGCCATAAGTGTTTGAAATATTATTGGGCCAAAAAGGATTAGTTAAAACTATGGCCAGTGGTGGAACAGAAGAAATTCCAGGAAGGCAAAAGTTAGCTCAATATAAGCACATTCCAATACTTTTTACACTCTGAAATTGACTTTGCTTAGGTAGAGTTTAGGTGGCTAATTGTTGAAGATATTGCAAATAGGAGATCCAATTATTATATCATCATCATCATCATCATCATTACTATTATGATGATGATGATATGTCATCAAGTTGAGTAGTGACTCTGTGAATCGTAGTCTACTCAATGACACCTGATAATGATCTGGTAACTTGAGATCAGACAGAGATTGGAATAAAAAGCCCTATAGGGGTTTAGGCAGCTCTGGTGGCCTAGTGGCAAGAAGTCGGGCTGCAATCCTAAAGGCACTTGGTTCGAGTCCACCAGCTGCTCTGTGGGAGAAGGATGGGCAATCCCCTTCCATGCAATTAACTAACTCTGAAAACCCACTGGAGGATAGCCAGCTATGGGCCAGTTCTGACTCAATGGTACCCAACAGTAGCAGCAGCAACAACAACAACAACATAGAGCTTTTAGCAACTTTGAGAGGCAATGATTAATTCAGGTGTTAATAATTTTTTACTGGATTCCACATTGCTATAGTAGACTGACTTCACAGATTCTGAAGGTGAAGTATAATGTTTGGAGTAGATGAGATACTGTTCCAATAGTGTGACCAACAAATGTTTATTACTCATAGAATAAACAAGACAAGGATTAGTATAGCAGCAATCATCACCAACATCAGCCACGGTTCCCTGAGTTTAGGATCCTCTCTCAGGATGAGATGTCAAAGTCACATTCATATGTTCCCCACTTCACACCACAAATGAGGAACCTAGAAGTCCTTCTCTCCCTGGGTTAATATACTAGCAGCTACAACAATCACATTCCAAACTCAGGGTAGGGGGAAGGGTCATTAAGAGGAAAGCTCTTCTTTGGCTAAGGATACATGATTATATCCTGTTCATCTATTCTAGACTTACTGGCAACACTGAACAATCCTTTCTCCTTTACCCTGCTAAGATAGACTAAAATTTGGGTCTATCAGGGACACTCATATCCTTAAGGCACATATTTTGTGTTTGTGAGTAGCTATTATGCCAATTAGTGGCGATGGAGATAGTGGAATAATTATAGTGAAGCATATCAGTGTACCCAGAACTTAGACCATGCACTGGGGGTACAAAAAAAATCAACGAGGCACAATGCTTTTTCTAGAGTACCTCTAGCTCTGGTGATAACATGCAGATAAATAATCGCAGCATCCCTGGGTCAAGTTGTAAATGAGAAGCCTGTATGAAGTGTATATGAAGTGTAACAATAGCATGAAGGCAAAAAGTGTTAAGTTCGACTTTGCAAGGGGAGGAAAGCAATGCAGAGGAGACATTGTTGGTTAAAGAGGACTCCAACAGGCAGAGGGGACTCACAGACACAGGGAGCAGTAGAAACCAGGACAGGAGATGGTCTCTGGTGTCATCTGTGCCTGCTTAGGTTTATGGTGAGCTAACCAACCTCCTAACTCCTGGAGGAATTTGTGTTCCTCACATAAAAAGTGATAGCATAATGTTGCTGATTAGTTTTTATCACATCCTTTGCTCTCCTCTCTGCCTAACCAGAGAGAAAAGTAGAGACATGTTCTTTGACTTGTTTTGTACTTTCTCATTGTTCTTAGCAACAAGCAGATTTGACCTGCAATAGTTGTTGAAGAAATATTTGGAAATGGGTTGATTTCTGGATGCTGCCATTATATGCTGTTGAGTCAACTACGACTCATAGAGACCCAATACACAATAGTTCTGAACCCTGCTCTATCTGAAACCAATCTCCCTGTTTCTGACATACCCAGTTATTATGTCAATTCATCTCATCCATGTTCTTCCTCTTCTGCACTGTCCCTCGACCCTACCAAGCATTATATCCTTCTCTAAAGACTGTTTCTTCTTGGCCACATGCTCAAAGTATGTTAGACAGTTTCAAAATCCTTAACTCCAAGGAGCAGCTTGGTTTCACTCTCTCTAGGATGTTGTTGTTGTTGTTGTTGTTATGTGCTGTCAAGTCTCTTGCGACTCATAATGACCCTATGTACAACAGCCCTAAAATCTGCTCTGTCCTGTGCCAATCTCACTGTCTCTGACACTCCCATCCCCATTACCCCAGTCACTGAATCAATCCACCTCATAGAGGGCCTTCCCCTTCTGTGCTGTCCCTCCATCCTACCAAGGATGATGTCCCTCTGCAAGGACTGACTGTCCCTCCTTACAACATGTCCAAAGTATGTTAGACGAAGCCACAGAATCCTTGCCTCCAAGGAGCCACCCGATTTAACCCTCTCCAGGATGAATCTGTTTGTTTTCCTAGCAGTAATGGTACCCTCAATACTCTTCCCCAGCACCACTGCTCAAAGGCATCAATTCTCCTTCTATCCCCCTTAGTCATTGTCCAACTCTCTGATGCATAACAAGTGATTGCAAAGGCCATTCCATGTATCAGATGCACCTTAGTCTCCAGAGAGACACCATGGCTCTTCAGTACTTTGGAGAGGTCTCTACCAGCAGACTTTCCCATGGCAATACGTCTTCTAATTTCCTGGGTACTGGTGCCAAGAGTGTTGACTGTGGAGCCAAGCAAACTAAAGCTGTGAACAATCTCAATCTCTTCACCATCCATCCTAATGCTGCCAATTGGTCCAGTGGTGAGAATCTTTGTCTTCTTGACATTGAGCCTCAATCCATATTGTAGGCTGCAGTCCTCGACCCTCTGTAGCAGGTGATTCAGGTCCTCTTCAGTTTCAGCAAGCAGGGTTGTGTCATCTGCATAATGCAGATTGCTGATAGATCTTCCATCAATCTTGACCCCACATTTCTCCTCATAGAGCCCAGCCTCCTGGATAATCTGTTCTGCATGTAGGTTGAAAAGGTATGGAGACAGGACACATCCCTGGCGTATGCCCTTCCAAATTTTGAACCATGCAATGCTTCCTTGCTCTGTTCTGATAATTGCCTCTTGGTCCAAGTACAGTTTTCTCTTTAGCACGATCAGGTGCTCTGGGATTCCCATTTTTCTCAGGTTCAGCCACAGTTTGTTATGATCCACACAGTCAAATGCCTTTGCATAGTCAATGAAACACAGATATACATTCCTCTGGTATTCCCTGCTTTCAGCTAAGATCCATCTAACATCAGCTACAATATCCCCAGTACCACGACCCCTTCTAAACCCAGCCTGGACTTCTGGCAGTTCTCTGATGATATGCTGTTCCAATCATTTTTGGATAATCTTCAGTAGAATTTTGCTTGCATGTGAAATCAATGGTATTGTTATATAGTTTCCACACTATATAACAATAGTTATATAGTTTCCACACTCTGGGATAGGCCTGTTAATTCTCTTGGCAGTCCACAGTATGTTAAATATTCTTCTCCAGCACCGCAATTGAAAAGCATCAATTCTTCATTTGTCATCCTTGGTCACTGCCCAACTCTTTGATACATGGCAAATAATTGCAAAGATTATGGCCTGGATCAGGTGAACCTTAGTCTCTGGATTGACATCCTTGCTCTTCAGAATTCTAGAGAGGTCCCTGACAGAAGATTTTCCTAATGCAGTTCATCTTTGGATTTCTTAACTGCTAGTACCAAAAGTCTTTTCACTCTCCAGAGTACTGAGAAGCAACAACGTCAGTCTAGAGATTAGGATGTGCCTGATCCAGGCTATGGTCTTCACAATTATTTGCTATGTATCAAAGAGCTGGACAAAGACTAAGGATGACAAGAAGAAGTTGTGGTGCTAGAGAAGAGTCTTGAACAATACATGGACCACCAAGAAAACAAGCAGGTATTTCTTGGAGAGGATGAAACCAAGTTTTTCTTTGGAGGTTAGGATTTTGAAGCTGTCTCACATACTTTGGCAACATGGCCAGGAGGGACCAGTCCTTGGAGAAGGACATCATTCTTGGAAGGGTGGAGGGACAGTGCAGGAGAGAAGACCCCGGATGAGATGGATTGATACATAACTGGGGCAATGGGGGTAGGTATGTCGGAGTCAGTGAGACTGGCTCAGGATGGAGAAAGCTTTAGAGCTGTTGTACACATAGTTGTTTTGAATTGCAGGCAACTCAATGACACATAACGACCATGCCAAGAGTGCTGTTTGTGAAACCAAGAAAGCGGAAATTGTTAACCATCTCAATCTCTTCTCTATCATCATGATGTTGCCAATTGGCCCAGTGCCTAGAATCTTAGTTTTCATCAGTTGAGTGTCAATCCATATTTCAGATTGCAGTCCTTGACCCTCTGCAGCAGATGCTTCAAGCTTTCCTCAGCTTTAGCAAGTAAGGTTGTGTTATCTACATAACACAAGGTGTTGATAAATAAATCTTTCTCCAGTCCTGATGCCACATTCCTCCTTATAAAGTCCAGCCTCTCGAATGATCTGTTCTGCATACAGATTGAAAAGGCATGGAGACAAGATGCATCCTTGATGCACTCCTTTTCAGATTTTGAACCATATAGTGTTTCCTTGCTCCACTGTGATCACTGTCTCCTGGTTTTGCATGAGCACAATCAGGTGTTCTGAGTTCCCATTGTTCTTAAAGTTAGCTAAAATTTACTGTGATCTACATAGTCAGATGCCTTTACATAATCAATAAATCACAGATAGACACTCCTCTGGTGCTCTGTGCTTTCAGCCAAGGTCCATCTGACATTGGTGATAATGATTCTAGTGCCACAGCCTCTTCTAAAACCAGCTTGTGCTTCTGATAGCGGAATGAATTAATTTGCCACCTTACCATTTGCCACTGAGTTGACTCATGGTGACTCTAGGTGTCCCAGCATGGAGCTGTGTTCCACAGAGTTTTCAACAGATAATGTTTTGGATATAGATTGTTAGATCTTATAAGACCTCTGTGGGTGGACTCAAACCTCCAACTTTTCTATTTTTAGCTGAGTGCTTAACCATGTGCACTACCCAGGGACCACGGTAATTTTTAACCAAGAATGAAACAAAATAAATAGTTGAGCAAATATTTGCTAGAAGTTAATATCCTGGGTCATAGGGTTAACCCTTAAACCACCTCTTATCTAGTGGACAATAAAAACAAGTTTTAAGGTCGCCGTTGTGACATGGAGTAAACACATTCAGTCTTCTCTAAGTAGTACATTTCCCCAGGTTTTTTTATGAGACTGTAGAAATGCTACAAAGACAAAGGTGGGTGATTTTAATCTGTGGCCCTCATGCCTTGTTTTAATTGTTTTTAGTCAAACATTCTTTTAATAGGTTTAGCACTGGTATGTCCACTAGCTGTATGGAGGTAACTCATGGTTGCTGTGATCTAAACACTGTGACACTGATGTGTCAAATGCAATAATGGTTATCCATGTAGACAGTATTTGGTGGAGCTCCCCAATTAAAACAAGCTTGGAAGCAGGAGTGGCATCCACTTCTGAAATAGCTTGCCTTTGGAAACTCTGTGAACTTGGAGAAACGATAAAAGTTAAACAAGTGTTCAGGTCTTTTGTTAACTGAGTCGTGATGAGTTGTCTAAGACTTGACAGCACTTAACAACAACAACAACAACAACAGCAACAACAAAGGGCTTACCAGTCAGGAATCTGAGTTTGAATCCCAGAGTGGGCTAATTATCAGTTGTGTGACTTACAAAAGTAATTTAATGTTTCTGGGACTCATTTTCCTCCTCTCTGAATAGAAGCTAGAAGTAGAACTTGTCTGAGAAGCTTATCATAAGATTAAATCAACTGATGTTTTAAAAGCCTATAAAATCAAAGCAAAAAACAACACAAACAACAAAAGAACATTTAATACAGTACTAGGACATGCTGGGTTTACAATAAATAGTGCTATAATTATTTGTATATGTCCATTTTTTCTAGTCTAAAACTTTTATGGCTACTTGCCTGTACAATATTTAATATTTAAAGACAAAATTATAGAATATTTGGAATCAGAACCATTGTGAAAATTTGTGCAAATATATCTGAATGTCCTCTTGTGGAGAATGAAAGAAATGAGTAAGGAAATACGACTGATGATGAAAGAAAAGGGACAAGAAAAAGAAAAGGGAACACTGAAGGATCCAGGCGAAAAGACAGGGTGACGATGGGCAAGGTCCAGTGGTGACTCATTTTATAAAACGTAATGAATGGGCATGATTGTATGAAACACAATGTGAACGAAGAATAGTGTGAAACAGAATGTATACAAACTTTGTAAGCAAGCCAATTTAAAAAAAACCCAAACAAGCCAAACCAAAAAACCGTAAACAAAACAAAAAGGAAAAAGAGAGATTGAAAAAGAGACGTCAAAGTCAACTTGATGGTTTTCATTTCTTTCTTATTGATTCCACTTGGTATATTGGCATAGTCTCATTTGAGTTATATCCATGGTTGGGAAAACAAACACAAGATTACATGTGCACATAGGTGCACAGGTAAATACAGCCTTTACTCACTGATAAAAATGAATGCTTCAGAACACAAGTGGCTTTAGAAATTTAAAGAAGTGCTTTTAACAGTCTTTACTTACACCTTTGGTATGAGCAGTCAGGAAATAAGGAGACATGTTGCACTGGGAAAGTCTGCAGTTCGGGACCTTTCCAAATTATTGAGGAGTAGTAATGTCAGTTTGAGGACCAAAGTATGTCTGGTTTGGGCCATAGTCTTTCCAATTACTAGCTATTCCTCCGAGTCTTTCCAATTACTAGCTATGCACCTGGACAATGAGTAAGGATGACAGAGAAAGAATTGATGCCTTTGAGCTGTGGTAGTGGAGGAGAGCACTGAATACCCATGGATGGCCAAAGTCTTAGAGAGGGTGCAACCAGAGTGCTCTTTGAAGGCAAGATTGGTGAGGCTTTGACTCACATACTTTGGACATGTTGGTAGGAGGTGTTATTTCTTGGGGAGGGACATGATGTTGGGAAGGATGGAGGGTCAATACAGGAGAGGAAGACACTCAACCAGGTGGGTTGACAGGGTGACTGCTGCAATGCGCTCTTGTGTGTCAGGAAGTGTTAGGATGGCACAGGACAGGACAAGGCTCATGTCTTTTGTTCACAGGGTCGCTGTGGGTCGTACTTGACTAGAAGACACCTAACAACACCATCACTTTGCAATATTATTTAAATGCAATATAATATTCAGCCAGTGATGGTTTTAAATGAATAGATTAATTGGTTATATGGAAGTTAAGTCTGCTAATATGGCTGATTATTAAAGTGTTCTTTCTTTTGAAAATACAAAACTAATATTTAAAATGTTATGAAGCAAGCTAATAAAATTTTGATAGCCATTCCTTTATAGGATGTTTTAAAAGAATCATTATTATTTTAATCTAAAAAACCTGGTAATAGCTGCCTAAATATGGAATAAATAATTGGAGAGAGTTGTGAAAAAGTGATGAAATTGGTAAGGCAGGGGTCATTGGCTGAAGTTGAATGCATAAAAGATAAAAAGTAAAAATATCTTAAGCAATATAAATTGCTAAATGAGTTGAGAAATCACTGTTGATTGCACAAATATTAGCAATGTTTAACCTCAGCATTAGGAATGACTCTAGTGTTCATACGGGTAATAATATACTGCTTCCTTTACTTAGAAATAATAAAATGCAAATATATAATCCATTGCCTTCAGATGGAATGTCCCCTTAGTTTATTAGAATGATCTAGGAGATCAGAACATGTACCTAGAACATTCAGGTGTGTCCTGAATTATTTTGCATTTTCAAGGAAAACAGTGATGTGTGGTGTCTTGTAAATACCATACTAACTCTTAGGTGCAGTCGGGTCATGGTTTAAATATTCCATAACACAGCCTCTGTTTCAGTGACACATTACAAAGCTGAGTTCTCAGCAGTTGCTATGATAAAAATATCAAGTTCTGCATGAAAACCAAGAGGGACAGGAAATGAAGAGATGATTTCCAATCTGATCCCATGACCTGAAAATTTATGCCATGCCCAATAGGCATATGTATCTCATTATTAAGCTATTATAATTTAGGAGAAAAGGAAGAATATTATTTTTCTTTCAATTTATGTGCATTTTTCTCAAGTAGTTATTTCAGAGTTATTGGAACACATGTGATTAAGTTATTTGAATTAGAGGACACTGGAAATCTTATTCACTCTCTGAGAGCCTCTTGAAACTAGAAAGTCTGAGATCCTCTGGATTAGAGTTTTAGCTAGAAATTACCTTCTGGATATTTTCTCCTTGACTCCAAGAATTTATTAGTGCCAGAATAATGCAAATCATCCTATATGAGAGCATAGCTCTATATTGCAACTATTGTTAGCTACTGCCAAGTTGTTTCTGACTAATGGTACCCCATTAGTTAGAGTAGAACTACTCCATAGGAGTTTCTAGTCTTGACCTTTTTGGAAACAGATGACCAAGCCTTCCTCCTGATGTACCTCTGGGTGTGTTTAAATCAATAACTTTTTGGGTAGCAACAGAGTATTTAGGGAATTCTAGTGGCTTAGTTAGGGTTTTCCAAGGCCTATTATTTCAGAAATGGGTGATCAATCCTTATTCCTAGTCTGTCATACTCTAGGATCTCTACTTTAATACAACAACATCTGACAGACAAGTGCTGTAACCAAAAGGGTAGATGATAGACAAGCAAACATACACATATTTAAGCTATTCAGGATAGCAGAGGATCAAGGACTGCAGCTGTCAATATGGATAGCATCTCAACATCAAGAAAACAATTCTTCACCATAACAAGATAAAGGTAAATAATCCAATAGAAAAATGGGCACAGGATATGAACAGGCACTTCACCGAAGACGACATTCAGATGGCTAACAAACACATGAAGAAATGCTCAAAATCCCTAGCCCTAAGAGAGATGCAAATTAAAACAACTATGAGATATCATTTCACCCCAGTCAAAATAGCAAAATTTAACAGAACAGCAAGCAACAAATGCTGGCGAGGTTGTGGAGAAAGTGGAACCCTGATTCACTGTTGGTGGGAGTGTAAAATGGTGCAACCCCTGTGGAAAGCAGTATGGCGCTTTCTCAAAAAGTTGCAAATAGAGATACCATTTGACCCAGCAATTCCACTGCTGGGAATATACCCTGAAGAGACCATAGCTGGCATCCAAGCAGATATATGCACACCCATGTTTATTGCAGCTTTGTTCACAATAGCAAGGAGTTGGAAACAACCTAAGTGCCCATCAACAAACGAATGGCTAGAGAAGCTGTGGTATATTCGCACAATGGAATACTATGCTGCATTAAAAAACAAGGAACTCATGCAATATTATTCAAAATGGTTGACTCTGGAGAACATTATGCTGAGTGAAATATCCCAGTCACAAAAGGACAAATATTACATGATGCCACTGTTGTAGAATGGGACTGTCCTTGGGGTTGGGGAGAGACTGAGTAAGATGGGTTCAATAATGTATACTGCACTGAAACAGAGGAGGGAGAAAACTGTTTAAAAGAGATATAGAACTAGGTATTTCTGTCATCACAGGAGACTAGAGTGAGGGCTACATGGTGGAGGGGACCTGGGGGAGGGTTTGTAAAACAATGAAAGAATCTTTTCTTTTACTTTTCCATAATTTTTGGACTCATGTACTTATAACTTGTTAGTCAAATTTGTGTCTTCTAGGTTGCAACACCCCCATGATACATCTTCAAGGATATGAACATGTACGGCCAAGCACAATCAATAAGAGTGCATCTAAATCCCAAAATCAATCTCCATAATAGTCTATGTGTTTCCTACTGCCAAAGGGGCCCTTTAGAGTAGTGAGAGAAGATCTTCACCCTGAAACCCACAGCGTCCCTTTTCAGCAGGAAGTAGCTAAGAGAATACGCCATCCCCTTTTCCTTATGACTCAGGGTGAAGTCTCTCTCAGGGAGGAGTGATAGGGAATGGCAAAGGACACACTGACAAAGAAGATTAATCAGAACTGGCTTTGACAAGCACTGTGGCATTTGGACAAGAACAAACTGGGAGGAGGGTAGAGAGAATAGTGCAACAATGAATGAGTGGAAGCCCAAAATCTCTGTAAATGTTTATGAAAATTAATAAAATATAATTATAGAAAAAAATAAAGAGCAAGAATGACAGTGTAAAAAAAAAAAAAGAAAACAATTCTTACCACCAAGACAATAGGCAGCATCATGATAGAAGTAGAAACGATTGAAGTTGTTATTTTATCTTGCTTGAGTCCACAATCAACAACCGTGGCACCAGCAGTCAGGAAATCAAAAGACAAGTTGCACTGGGGATATTTGTTATCAAAGACCTCTCTAGAGTGCTAAAGAGTAATGATGTCATTCTAGACATTAAGATGTGCCTGATCTAGGCCATCATCTTCTCTATTGTTTACTGTATATCTGAGAGCTTGACAGTGACTAAGGATGACAGAAGAAGAATTGATGCCTTTGAGTTATGGTGCTGGAGAAGAGTACTGAACATACTACGGACTGCCAAGTGAACAATCAGGCCTATGCTGGAGAGGTGAAACAGGCTTGGTGTCTCGAGGTGAGGATTTTTAAACTCTATCTCACATACTTTGGGCATGTTGTCACAAGTGTTTAATCCTTAGGGAAGGGTATCATACTTGAAGGGTGGAGGGTCATCACAGGAGAAGTAGACCCTAAATGAGATGGACTGAGAGTGACTGTGGCAATAAGGTCAGGTGTGTCAGAGACAATGAGGTTGGTTTAGGAAAGAAGAAAGTTCAGAGACATTGTTTAGAAGGTAACTATGAGTTGTAGTTGACTCAAAGGCACATAACAACAGTAGCAGCAGTGACTTAGTGGTAAGTAATCATGCTACTAACACAAAGGTATGTTAGTTGACTCCACCAACTGTTCTACAGTAGAAAGCTGGACAGTCCTGTGTGATCTGCAATCTCTGAAAACTCCCAGGAGGATCAACCGTGAGTCAGTTTTGACTTGATGGCACATAACAACAACAATAGTGGAGTACTTAACTGTTTTACCATCCCATTACCATTGACTTGATTCTGTTCATGTTGTTATGCAGTGTAGTTGTTGTTTTCACATGTTGTCAAGTCGCCTGTGACTCATAGCCACCCTATGTACAACAGCCCTAAACCCTGCTCTATCCTGTGTCAATCTTACTGTCTCTGACTTGCCTACCTTCAATTACCCTAGTCACTGAATCAAACCAACTCATCGAGGGTCTTTCTCTCTTGCGATTTCCCTCCATCCTCCCAAGCATGACATCCCTTTCCAAGGATTGGTCCCTCTTTGCAATATGTCCAAAATATGTCAGATGAAGCTTCAGAATCCTTGCCTCCAAGGAAGAGCCTGGTCTCACCTTTCTAGGATGAACCTGTTTGTTCTCCTAGCAGTCCACTGTATATTCAATACTCTTCTCCAGAAGCACAGCTCAAAGGCATCAATTCTACTTCTATCATCCCTAGTCTTTGTCCAGCTTTCTGATGCATACATAGCAAATCATTGCAAAGACTATGGTATGAATCAACTACAATTCATAGTGATCCTATGAACAGCATATCTGAACCTGTGTCTTGTGCCGTCCTCACCATCTCTGATATATTTGAGCATAGTGCTTCCACCAACATGTCAATCCATCTTGTTGGGTCTTCCTCTCTTGTGTTGACCCTCTATCTTTTCAAGCATGATGTACTTCTCCAAGGACTGGCCTCCCTGAACAGAGAATGTGACATAAAATTTCATCATTCTTGCCTCCAAAGGGTACTCTGATTTCACTTTCTCTGGGACATGATTCCGTTCATAGTGACTCTTATCAGAACTGATGATTCTTAGTTGTTTCTAGTCTTTGACTCAGTCATTTTCATTGGTGCCATTAGATCCAGACTTTAAACTGGTTCAGCTCAGTACAGTCATGGCTGATAAAGTGATGTAAGAATGGACTAAAATTTTTAACATATACATGGAACTAGAATTCTAACTGAAATGGGAAAAATGATGAATTGAAACCTTGCCAGAAATGTAATCCACTCTGAGAAAACAAGGGTAAATTTCACATTGCACAGCAACCAAATGCTCTTGACAGGCTGAGTTTAAAACAAGAGTTCCCAGCTCTAAGACACCAACTGGTTTTGCTACTTTGGTTTTGGGTCACTCTCCACAGCCCTGACAACAAACAGTGTCATAGATCAGGTTCCTAAAAGGGCTCACTCAGCCCTTTCCAAATCTCTGACTCCAGGGCTTTGAGTTATAAGCTTTGCTGTTTTGGCTAACATTCCAGATCATCTAAACAAAACAAAACAGCCTCTATTCCAGTTGCATTTTACTAGCCATGATTGAACCAGTTCAAGCCAGTATGAAGACCTGTGTCAGACTTCTATATAGTCCTTTCTCTATTTCCCCGAGGGACCTCTGGTGAGAGAAGGATAAGGAGTTGGGTTGCCAACTTAGAGCTGAATGGTTTGAACCCATGAGCTGCTCCATTGGAGAAAAATGGGCGGTCTCTTCTGGTGCTATTTACAGCTACTGACAACCCGCTGCAAGGTCATCTATGAGTTGGTTCTGGCTTCATGGTATGTAACATAAGTACAATTTTGTAAATGAGAAGCTCTGAAGTCATAATGCCTTACATGTTGCACTGATGACTGAAAGATTAGTGGTTCAAATCCACCAGCAGCTCTCAGGGATAAAGACATTCTTCTTCTGTAAAGATTTACAACCTATGCATAAGAATTGACTTGATGGCAGTGAGATTTCTTGAAATACACCTTTCTTGTTATTTCCTTTTCTCTCTCACACACATACCACCTACAACTAAACTTTCTAAGCACAGGAAAATATCTTAGAATACTTGTTATTAGCACAGACTGCACAGTGATGGCTTTTCCTTAACTGGACTTCATGAGAAATCACCATCAGTAGATCTGAAAGGATAATAGCTGGAGGTGGGTGGTGCTGCCCAGTGAGCCTCTATGAATAAACCAACCCAAGCTGTTGAGAAACCTGGTTCAGAGCAAGGCCATTAGCTGGGAACTCTTTCCTCCAGTCATAGCATGGTCTTCTCAAGCCAATTCCAAACAGCTATCAGTTAACAAAAGTTCTGCTGGGTTCTGCACCCACCGTTACAGTTTCAAAGCTAGAGCAAGTTGCCAAGGCTGGGGGAAAAAAATCCAATAATAAGGGCAGAGAGTCAAGATCTGTAAGGCAGATTGCATAGAACTGGACACCTAGAAGACACTTCCAAGCCCTTGAAATTTATAATTTATAAATTTATATAATTTATAAAGTTAGCTAGGTGAAGCATTAACAAAAAAGATTTGTCAATAGGCATGAGCATCAAGAAATTTTTACATAAATAAACACTATCAGAAAAGACAAAGTAGCCAAGTTCCAAAGGGGAATTCCCCTCTTTCTTCATCTGCACTAAATGCCAGATTTGGTAGGAAAATCATACTTCCACAAAAGAATGTTTATTTCTTCGCCTCATGCCCTGTTAGAGCTGTTGCTGGAAACACTTTGAACAATTACTGATTTCATTTTGCATTAAAGGCCAAAATTTCCCTGTCTGATTTAGTCAGTTAATGATCTGCCCAACAGGATACTTACCGCGTACCCAGAAGACTTGATAATCTCTGACTTCACTGTCTGGTTACGTTCATGCATTTACTGTGCACTTTTACTCGGGGGGCAGGGAGTGGCTTTATAGCTCCTCCAGGGTCACAGGCAGAGGGAGTGGCATTCTGGTGAAATGATTCTGCCTTGGCGCACAAGGACAAAAGAGGAAAAGTCCAGGCCTCACTTTCTTCATTCAAAAGGATCAGAGATTAGATCTAGTTACAAACTGTAAAAAAAAAGAGAAATTGGCCATATTGATTCCAACTCATAACAATCTTATAGAATAGCTTCTCTTTTAGTTTCCAAATCGTAGATGGAGACTCATAATGATCCTGCATCAGATTTTTGAGGCTGTAAATCACGTCAGGAGACTACCTAGCTTTTCCCCTCAGAGTTTCAGGTGCATTAAATTGCTTAGAGATGCACAGCTTTTGGATTAGCGTCACAATTCACTAGGAACTATACCATCAAAGCTCCATTGGACCACCTAGGCTGTTAAATTTTCAAGGCTGTAGATCTTCACAGAAGCGGACTGCCATAGTTTTTACATATGGAACAGCTAGGGGTTTGAACTAGCAGTCTTTAGGTAAAGCCCAGCATTTTAACCATTGCACCAGCAAACTTTCTTTAAGTCCTTGTAATTCCTGGTGTTGATAACTGCCACTGTTACAGCTATGCACCAAGAAGCAAGCAAAATGTTTCCTCAAAAAGTTGAACATAGAAACTCCGTATGATCCAGTTATCCCACTACTAGGAACTTAGAACTGAGAAAGCAATGGAGATTTGTACACCAATGTTCATAGCAGCATTATTCTCTGTTGCCAGAACATGGAAACAGCCCAAATGTCCAAATACAACAAAATGGATTGAGAAATTGGGGTACATTCACACAATGAAATACTGTGCACCACTAAGGAGCAACAATTGTAAAAAACACAACACTCTTGGCACCAGCAGCCCAGAAATAAAAAAACGTATTGCGATGGGAAAGTCTGCTGTTAGGGACCTCTCTAAAGTACTCAAGAGCAACAATGTCTCTTTGGAGACTAAGGTGCGCCTGATACAGGCCACGGTCTTTGCAATCACTTGTTATGCATCAGAGAGTTGGACAATGACCAAGGAGATAGAAGGAGAATTGATGCCTTTGAGCTGTGGTGCTGGAGAAGAGTATTGAGAATACCATGGACTGCCAAGAAAACAAACAGATCCATCCTAGAGAGGGTTAAACCAGGCTACTCCTTGGAGGCAAGGATTCTGGGGCTTCGTCTGACATACTTTGGACATGTTGTAAGGAGAGACAGGTCCTTAGAGAGGGACATCATGCTTGGTAGGGTGGAGGGACAGCACAGGAGGGGAAGACCCTCTATGAGGTGGATTGATTCAGTGACTGGGGTAATCGGGATGGGTGTGTCAGAGGCAATGCGATTAGCACAGGATAGAGCAGGGTTTAGGGCTGTTGTAAATAGGGTCACTATGAGTTGCAAATGACTCGATGGCACATAACAACAACAAACAATTTGGGAGAGGCTGGAGAGCAT
Organism: Elephantulus edwardii; assembly: GCF_000299155.1. Lineage (NCBI taxonomy): Eukaryota > Metazoa > Chordata > Mammalia > Macroscelidea > Macroscelididae > Elephantulus > Elephantulus edwardii. The sequence continues at coordinate 15,495,856 of NW_006399807.1, read as the reverse complement.
TATGTTGAGGGAACCAACTCAGTCTCATAAGGAAAATAATGCATAAGACCATTCATTATTATAAAATGAGAGGGATAACTAGTACATGGATGAAAACTCAAGGAGGGAAGGGGTTGGAACAGAGGGGTGAGGATGGAGAGAGGCAAATCCATAGGGTATCATGGTTTGGTGGGTAAGAGTGAGGAGGGAAAGGAAATGGAAAGGATCCTGATGAAAAAAACAGGATAATGATGGGTAACGTCCAATGATGATTAATTTCTTAAAACATAACACATGAGAATGATTGTATGAAACACATTGGGAATGAATAGTGTGAAACACAATGTATATGAACTTTATGAGCAAACTAATAAGCAAACAAAAAAGATTTAAAAAAAAGGATCTATGTGAGTCTGTGGGAGCCTGGGAGTTCCCAGCACACCAGATGAATTCCTTATCTAAGAGATAAGAACTCATAAACTAAGGTTAGGTACTGTTTGTATTTTAACTTGTCAATTAATTGTAACAGCAAAATATTAATAGAACAGCTCTCTGGTAATAAACACTTTAGGATCACTCTGTCTGCAAAATATAAAAGACATCAGGGAATGACAACAGCATTCTCAGTTTTCATGATTTTCACTCTTTAAAGTGAGCAGAATGAACTACAATGACCTCTCAAAATTATTGAGGAGTAATAATGTCAGTTTGAGAACTAAGGTGTATCAGACTCAGGCCATATTCTTTCCAGTCACTTGCTATGCATCTGAGAGCTGGACAATAAATAAGTATGACAGAAATAGAATTGACATCTTTGAGCTGTGGTGTTGGAGATGAGCACTGAACATCTCATGGATGGCCAAAAGAACAAATAGATATGTCTTGGAGAGGGTGCAGCTAGAGTGTTCTTTGCAGGGAAGAATGGGCATGTTGCTAGGAGAGGCTATTCTTTGAGAGGGACATGATGCTGAAAAGGGTAGAGGGTTGGCAGAGAAGAGAAAGACCCTCCCTCAACTAGGCGGATTGACTTGGTGACTGCTGCAATAGGCTCTTCTTGTGTGTCAGGAAGTGTGAGGATGGTGTAGGATATGAAAGGAGTCAGATACTTTGTTCATAGGGTCACTATAAGTCATACAACATTGCTATGGCAACAACAACAAGAACAACAATCATCAATAATTGCTACACCATGGGTTCCCTTTGAAGGATATTCATCCACTTAACACTGAGAGAATATGAAGTTTTAGATAATCTGTCACCACGTTGAGAAATTCCATTTATTAAGCCTTTTAGAGTGAAGATGATTTCTCCCCGTCCCAGTACTGAGAAAATACAAGATAAACACATGAAACAAGGATAGCCTCTGGAGTCATAAATCCTGGGGTCAAGGATTATTTTCACCAGTTATTAGCAGAATAATCTTGGAAAATTTGTGTAACCTCTCTCAACTTCATTTAACTGACTTTAAAATGTTGTTGTTGTTAGGAGAGTATAACGCATAGTAATCTTATAAACAACATATCTGAACTCTGTCCTCTCTTGTACCATCCTCATCACCTTTGAGATACTTGAGTCCATTGCTGCAATCATTGCGTGTCAATCCTTGACCCCTCCACCTTTCCAAGTATGATGTCTCTTTCCAAGAAATATTTCCCCCATTCAGTGTGCTCAAATTCTGTGAGAGGAAATATCACCATCCTTGCCTCTACCGAGCACTCTGAGTGCACTTTCTCAAAAAATGAAATCTGTTTGTTTTTTTTTGGCAGTCCAGGGAATATTCAGTACTCTATTCCAGAATATCTCAAAGACATCAGTTCTTCTTCTATCATCCTTATTCCTTGTTCAGCTCTCAGATGCATTGTTGTTGTTATGTGTTGTTGAGTTGCCTGCAACTCATAGTGACACTATGCACAGTATCTCTGAACCCTGTCTTATCCCCACCAATCTCACTACCTCTGACACAACTGCCCCCATAGCCCCAGTTATTGTGTCAATCCATCCCATCCAGGATCATCCTCTCCTGTGTTCTCTCTCTACTTTTCCAAGTATGATCTCCATACTTCATACTCCATAGTCCCTCCTGGAAACATGCTCAATGTATGTGAGACAGAGCTTCAAAATTTTTGCCTCCAATGAGCAGCTTGGTTTCACCTTCTCTAGGACAGACCTGTTTATTTTCTTGGCCGTCCATGGTATGTTCAATACTCTTCTCCAGCAGCACAACTCAAAGGCATCGATTCCTCTTCTGTTATTCTTGGCATAGCAAGTATTTGTGAAGACCATGGCCCAGATCAGGCACACTTTAGACTCTAGAATGATATCATTGCTTTTCAGTACTCTGGAGAGGTCCCTTAAACAGACTTTTCCAATGCAATTCATCTTTTGATTTCCTGACTGTTGATGGAGGAAACAAGCAAACTGAAATTATAAACAATCTCAATCTCTTTTCCATCAATCATGGTGCTGCCAATTTGCCCAGTGGTGAGAATTTTTGATTTTTTAAAATGTTGAGCTTCTGTCCATATTTAAAACTACAGTCCCTGACCTTCTTTAGCAAACATTTCAGGTCCACCTCAGTTTCAGCAAGCAAGGATGTGTCATCTGCATAGCACATGTTGGTTATTTTAAAAAAAATTTTAAAAATTAATTCACTGTTGCACATTTTCCTGCCTCCTTTTCCCTTCTCCCCCAGTCCACTTTGGAATACACCTCTTATTCCAGATTGTTGTCACACATATAATGCCTAATTATATATTCCTTTCTGACTGTTTTTCCCCTTGTCTCTTCCAAGAGAGTGTTCATTATCTTTCCACTCTTTTCCTATACTTCTCTCAAACCCCCATTTTAGGGACTATTTTTTAAGAGCAGTGTGACGCAGTATTTGTCCTTTCATGACTGAGATGTTTCACCCAGCGTAATGTCTTCTGGACTACCCATGTTGTGTAATGTTTTATGTGTTCATTGTTTTTCAATGCTGTATAATATCCCATTGTATGAAAGTACCATAGTTTTCCCAGCCATTCATTTGCTGATGGGCACTTCGGTTGCTTTTGTATCTTTTATATTGTGCATAAATGCAGCAATAAACATAGGTGTGCATGCATCTGTTTGAGTTATGACTCTGGTTTCTTTAAGGTATATTCCCAGAAAGGGGAATGCTGCGGTCAAATAGTATTTCTATTCCCAACTTTTTGAGAAAGACCAGACTGCCTTCCATAGTTGCTGTACCATTTTACATTCCCACCAGCTTTGAATAAGAGTTACAATCTCTCCACAACCTCACCATCATTTGTCATTTGCTGCCCTGTCGAACTTTGCTATTGTTACTGGGGTGAGATAGTATTTTATAGATAGCTAGAGATTTTGAACATTTTTTCCTGTGTCTGTTTGCCATCTGAATTTCTTCTTTGGTGAAATATCTACATTTACCCTGTGCCCATTTTGTGATTGAATTGTTTACCTTTTTCTTGTTAAGGTTCTGGAGTATACTATAAATTTTACATGTGAGTCCCTTATCAGATACATCATTGTTAAATATTTTCCCAGTCTGTGGGTTTTCTTTCTACTCTATTGGAGAAGTTTTTTGATGTGCACAGGGATCTTTGAGAAAGCGTAACATCCATTCTTGGTTAAAACACTAAACAAAATAAGAATAGAGGGGATTTCCTCAACATAGTGGAAAGTATATATGTAAAACGAAGAGCCAATATCATTCTCAATTTGGAGGCATTAAAGCATTATCTTTGAGAACAGGAACGAGGCAGGAATGCCCACTGTCACCTCTCCTATTCAATATTGTATTGGAAGTCTTAGTGGAAGCAACAAGGCAAGAGAAGGAAATAAGACTTATCCAAATTGGCAAATAAGAGGTAAAAACATCTTTGCATACAGTTGATATTATGTGATAGTATACTTATAAAACCCTAAACATTCAGCCTGAAAACTATTGGATATAGTTGACCAATTCAACAAAATAGCAGGATACAAGATCAACATACAAAAATCCGTTAGATTTCTCCACAGTGACAAAGAGAACATAGAAATGAAGCTAAGAAAAATGATAACAATTACAATAGCTAATTAGGTAATCTGGGTTTTCTAGGACACTGAATCTAGTCCCTTTGGGGCCTCAAAAGCCATAATGGAACAACTGTGCCATGTTGTTGTTGTTGTGTTATGTGCCGTCGAGTCGCCTGCGACTCATAGCGACCCTATGTACAACAGCTCTAAACTCTGCTCTGTCCTGTGCCAATCGCACTGCCTCTGATGCTCCCATCCCAATTATCCCCAGTCACTGAATCAATCCACCTCATAGAGTGCCTTCCTCTCCTGCGCCGTCCCTCCACCCTCCCAAGCATGATGTCCCTCTCTAAGGACCGGTCTCTCCTCACTACATGTCCAAAGTAAGTTAGACGGAGCCTCAGAATCCTTGCCTCCAAGGAGCCACCCGGTTTAACCCTCTCCAGGACAAATCTATTTGTTTTCCTAGCAGTCCATGGTATTCTTTTGTTTTCCTAGCAGTCCATGGTATTCTCAATACTCTTCTCCAGCACCACAGCTCAAAGGCATCAATTCTCCTTCTATTCTCCTTGGTCATTGTCCAACTCTCTGATGCATAACAGGTGATTGCGAAGACCATGGCCTGTATCAGACGCACCTTAGTCTCCAGAGAGACACCACTGCTCTTCAGTACTTTGGAGAGGTCCCTAACGGCAGACTTTCCCATGGCAACACGCCTTTTAATTTCCTGGCTGCTGGTGCCAAGAGTGTTGAGTATGGAGCCAAGCAAACTAAAGCTGTGTACAATCGCAATCTCTTCACCATCCATCCTGATGCTGCCAATTGGTCCAGTGGTGAGAATCTTTGTCTTCTTGACATTGAGCCTCAATCCATATTGCAGGCTGCAGTCCTTGACACTCTGCAGCAGGTGCTTCAGGTCCTCCTCAGTTTCAGCAAGCAGGGTTGTGCCATCCACATAACGCAGATTGTTGATAAATCGTCCACCAATCCTGACCCCACATTTCTCCTCATAGAGCCCAGCCTCCTGGATAATCTGTTCTGCATATAGGTTGAAAAGGTATGGAGCTAGGATGCATCCCTGGCATACGCCCTTCCCAATTTTGAACCATGCAGTGTTCCCTTGCTCTGTTCTGACGACTGCCTCCTGGTCCAAGTATAAGTTTCGCATTAGAACGATCAAGTGTTCTGGAATTCCCATTCTTCTCAGAAGAACTGTGCCATAGACGTGCCAAATACTATAATGGCTATCTATTGTGGGCAGTGTTTGGTGGAGCTCCCAGATTGATTCAAGTTTGGAAGCAGGAGTGCATTCACTTCCTAAACCACATGCCTCTGGAAACTCTATGAACTTGGAGAAAATGACGATTGTTAAAATGATAATCCTGCCAAAGACAATCTAAAAATTCAATGCAATCCCATTACATATATCAATTCCATTCTTCAACGAGCTATAAAGACAATTTCCAACTTCATCTGGAATGGAAAGAGACCCCAAATAAGCAAAGCACTACTGAGAAGGAGAAACAAGGTAATAGGCATCATACTTCCTATTCTCAAATTCTACTACACAGCCATCATGGTCACAGCATGAATAGAAAAACCTACAACCAGGAGAGGAATAAAATAGATTAATGCATAGTGTAGGTTATTTATGAGTCTTCCTCCAATCTTTATGTTACATTTCTCCTCATAAAGTCCAGCCAACCAAATTATCTGTTCCATTGAAAAAGTATGGAGGTAGGATGCATTTCTGATGTACTCCTTTCCTGATTTGAACCATGCAGTATTTCCTTGCTCTGTTCTAACAACTTCTTCCTGGTCCAAATGTAGATTTCACATGATGTACTCTCCCCTCAGATGTATAGCAGGTAATTAAGAAGACCAAGACTTGAATTAGATGCATCTTGGTCTTTAAACTGACATTACTGCTATTTAAGACTTTAGAGAAGTCCATAACAGCAGACCTTCCCAATGCAATATGTCACCTGTTCGCCTGACTGCTGGTATCAAGGATATTGCTTGTGGATCTGAGTAAAATGAAATCATTGACAATTTCAATCCTTTCTCCAACTATCATGTTGTTGTTTATTGGTCCAGTGGTGAGGATTTTTGTCTTCTTGAAGTTTATATGTAATCCATATTGAAGGCTGTAATCCTTGATCTTCTGCAGCAAGTGCTTCAGGTCCTCTTTACTTTCAGCAATCAAGATTATATCATCTGTGTAACATAGGTTGCTGATGAGTCTTCTTTTAATCTTGATGCCACATTCTTTTTCACAAATTCAGCTTCTTGAATTATTTGCTCAGCATACAAATTGAATAGGTGTGGAAAAATGATATTTTCCTTACATACACCTTTCTTGATTTTAAACCATGCAGTGTTTCCTTGCTCTGTTTGGATGACAGGTTGGTTTTCTAGATATAGGTTTCACATGAGCACAACTAATTGTTCTGCAATTCCCATTCTTCTCAATGTTAGCCATAGCTTATTTTGATCCACACAGTCAAATGCCTTAGCATAATAAATAAAGCACAAATAGACATTCTTATGGTACTTTCTAGTTTCAGCCAAGATCCATCTGAAACAAGACAACAGTATCTCTGGTGCTATGGCTTCTTCTAAACCCAGCTTGAACTTCTGACAGTTCTCTTTCAATGGACTGTTCTAGCTGCTTTTGGATGATATTTAGTGATATTTTGCTTACATGTTATGTTAGTGATATTTTTTTATGATTTCTGCATTTTGTTAGATCTCCTTTCTTGGGAATGGGATCCCTTCCACACAGTTGGCGAGGTAGCTGTCTTCCACATTTCCTGGCATAGGCTGATGACTATGTCCAGGGTTGCATTTATTACCCGAAACATTTCAGTAGGTATCTTATCGATTTCTGGGGTCTTATTTTTTGCCAATGTCTTCAATGCAGCTGGAACTTCTTCCCTCATAACTGTTGGCTCTTTATCATATGCTACTTTTTGAGCCATTGCAATTTTGACCAATTCTTTTTGGCACAGTGATCCTTTGTATTCCCTCCATCTTCTTTTGATGTTTCCTGAACGATTCAATATTTTGGTTTATTCATTGAAAAGACTTTTTTTTAAAAAAAACACACACACACACACACCAGCAAACAAACAATGATGGTGACTGTATATATAGTCTCACCTGATGGACTGTATAAGAATCAGCTTGACTATATCTGTGGAAAGAATCACTATAGAAACTCGGTATCAGCAGTCAAAACCAGGCAAGGTATTGACTGTGGGATAGACCATGAATTCCTCATATGGAAGTTCAAATAGAAGTTTAAGAAAACGAAAAGAGGTCCACAAGTACCTACAGACTTGTGGTTTATCCAATCCAAATTAAAAAAATAATCTCAGAAACATATCTGAGGCATTGAACACGAATTATCCAAGACTGGATGAATTGTGAGATGACAGTAAAGACATCATCCATGAAGAGAGTAAAAGCCATTATAAAGACAGAAAAAAAATAAAGGCGAAAATGGTTGTTTGATAAGATTCTGAAAATCATACTAGAAGAGAAGGCAAAACAAAGGGAAGGGATGCCAAAGTAAAAGAGATGATTTCAAAAGTCAGCTGAGAAAACAAAGCAAAGTATTATATTGAAATGTGCAAAGACCCAACGTTGGAGAAAAAAGAAGGGAGAACTCTCTTGGCATTTCTCAAACTGAAAGAACTGTAAAACAAATTCAAGCCTTGAATTGTAATATAGAGAAATTCATGGGCACTTTAAAGAGGCATACTAAAACCTTCCTCAAAGGGGTGTGGTGAGGAACCAAAGACATATATAATCTCTGTAGAAGGTCTTACATAGTCAACATTCTGTGAATGATTGTAGTTATGATGATGTGGAATTGGGGGTTTATTCAAAGTGACTTTCCTAGATATTGCTTGACTTTGCCACGTGGATGAGTTGGGCATATTTAGCCAATCCACAAGGTGATTGGCTAGACTCACCCAACCCCAAAAGGATTGGCTAGTCTCACCAATAAATTGAGAGATCCAACAGTAGAAAGCACAAACCTCACATCTAGAAAAGAAGAGCACGTAGAGATGCAATTTGTCTTTTAGGACCACAGCAGTAGCCATAGCACCCACAGTGGAGAACCAGAGTCCTGACATGAGACAAAGCGAATCTTGAGACTGATGCCTTACACCCACTGCCACCCCCAGGAAGAACTAGAGCTAAACTCAGAGCCTGCGCTCAAGTTTGTTAGACAACTTGGGGCTGGAGGAGAGCCAGGAGTGGCAGGACTAAGAACTGTGTTGTAACACTAGCCCAAAGCCCTGAGGCTCATGGCTGAGGAGCCTGTGAGCACATTACAAAAGCTGTCTTGACAATATTCTGCTACTGACCTGGATTATAACTTTTTTACTTCCCCAACATTATTTGTGTGGTCTTTGAGCTCTTACATCAGATTTTGAACCTAGTAAAGGAGGAAGATTGATGTTAAGATGAGCAGAAAGAGGTACAGGAGCACGGGGTGCATGTCTGACGTCAAGGAAATTGGTGTGGTGTTGTTCATGCTATTAATAGGGTCAGTTCCCCTTTGTGAAGCTGGTAAAGGTCAGATATGGTTATCCCTACCCTGAGATAAGGCTCTTGCTTTTTTTTTTTAACAGATAATTATAGTGCTATTGTTAAATCATAGAACATGTCTTGATGATTAAAACATAATTGAAATGACTCCCAGAGACATCAGGAGGAAACCTGAGGAAAGACTGAGAAGATGAGAGTGACAGCAAGTATTTAAAAAGAAGCTAGTCCATGTCTCATGCAACCATACCATTTGGTCTTGTGTCCTGAGAACTTTGTGTATGTCAATGAGTATGCTGCTTGTTCTCTGAGTTCTCTCCTGAGAGACACGTATTGCTACGTCCCAGTGCTGGCAAGGAGACAGCATTGTTATCCTTGTTGTGTTTGATTGCCTTCAGGCAGATGCAAAGACGATAATGTGTGGAGGAAATGATAATACTTGGATGCTTTCCAAACTTAATTTTTACCCAGAATGTAACCTTCAGCAATATTAGTGCAAACGTGTTTTTAAACACATATTTAATATTATTGTCAGGAACACTGTGAGAAGTAGGGCCACAGTTAGTCTCCAACCTCATAGCAGCCCTGTAGGACAGAGTTAGAACTGAGATTGTAAATCTTCATGGAAGCAGATTAAACAAATTAAACAGCTGGTGGGTTCAAACGGCCAGTCTTTTGATGAGCAGCCAAACTCTTAAACCCACTAACTCATTACCAGAACTCGTCTTATCAGGCAGTTACATAGTATATATGGAAACAAAGAACTTAAAAATGTTGAGTAAGCATAAACTATATTATGTCATCTAATTTTTCACAATTAGCAACCCCCCCCAAAAGAACAACTGTTATAAAGTTGATTCTGACTAATAGTAACCCTACGTGTGTCAGAGTGTTGCACAGGGTTTTCAATAACTCTGATCATGTCAGAGTGACCTACTGGTCACCTGATTTTTCTTCTGTGGTACATCTGGGTAGATTTGAACTCCCAGTATTTTATTTAGTAGTCTAGTGGTCGCTTGACTCACAAACGACTCAATTGAACATAACAACAATTACAATTACAATATTTACCCATATGCAACACTCAGAGACTTGTAGTGAATAGAAATGAGCAGATTGGCTTTTGGTGGCAGCTTTATTTTCTGGTATATTTAGGCTTATAAAAATTACTAATTTCTTAAATTTCAGACTGGAGAAGTTGGTAGATATCATCAATTTCCTTATTTTTTCCTCTAGTGATTGTTGCACTAGGGGGAATTTCAAGTTGCTCTGAAGAAATTGGCAAAACACAAGACTCCAGGAGTTGACAGCATACCAATTGATTTATTTCAACACACAGATGCTGTCCTGGATGTGCTAAATTGTGCCAAGAAATCTGGAGGACAGCCAGCTAGCTGGCCAACTGACTGGAAAATATCTATATTTGTTTCCATTCCAAAGAAAGGTGACTCAACAGAGTGTGGAAATTATAGAACAATATTATTACTATCATATGCAAGCAAGGTTCTGCTAAAAATTGTTTGAAACAATATGTCAACAGAGAACTTCCAGATGCTCAGGCTGGATTTAGAAGAGGTCGTGGTACTAGGGATATTAAAGCTAATGTTAGATGGATCTTGGCAGAAAGCAGAGAATACCAGAAGAATGTCCATCTGTGCTTCATTGACTATGCAAAGGTTTTGACTGTGTGGATCACAACAAGCTGTGGCTGACTCTGAGAAGAATGGGAATCCCAGAACATTTGCCTCTGGAAACTCTATGTATGAACAGTGCTCAGGCTGTTCGTTCATAGGGTCGCTATGAGTCGTCTACGACTTGATGGCATTAAACAACAACAACAACAATGTGAACCTATATTTGGACCAAGAGGTAGTAGTCAGATTAGAGTAAGGAGACACTACTTGGTTCAAAATCAAGAAGGATGTGTTTTGTCTCCATACTTTTTCAATCTGTATGCAGAACAGATCATCAGAGTCGCTGGACTGTACGAGGAGGAATGTGGCATCAGGATTGGTGGAAGAATCATCAACAACCTGCATTATGAAGATGACACATCCCTGCTTGCTGAAACTGAGGAGGACCTGAAGCACTTGTTGCAGAAGGTCAAGGACTGCAGCCTTCAATATGGATTGAAGCCCAACATCAAGAAAACAAAGATTCTCACCTCTAGGCCAATTGGCAGCATCAGTATGGATGGTGAAAAGATTGAGATAGTTAACAGTTGTAGTTTGCTTAGAGTTCCAGTCAACACTCTTGATAACAGCATCCAGGAAATCAGACGGATTGCATTGGGAAAGTCAGTTAAAGAGCAACGACATCAGGCTGGAGACTAAGGTATTCCTGATCCAGGCTATGGTCTTCACAGTTACGTGCTATGCATCGGAGAGTTGGACAGTGAATAGGGATGATAGAAAGAGAAATGATGCCTTTGAACTGTGGTGCTGGAGAAGAGTGTTGAATCAGGTTTGTCCTGGAGAGGATGAAGCTGGAGTGCTCCTTGGAGTCAAGGATTATTAAGCTTCGTCTGACATATTTTGGGCATGTTGCAAGGAGGGACTTGGTCCTTGGAGAGGGACATCATGTTTAGGAAAGTGGAGAGACGGCACAGGGGAGGAAGACCCTCGATGAGATGGATTGATTCTGTGATTGGAGTGGTGGGAATGAGTGTGTTTGAGATGGCGAGCTTGACACTGGGTAGAATGGCATTTAGGGCTCTTGTACATAGGGTCACTGTGAGTTGAAAGCGACTTAATGGCACATAACAACAACAACAACAACAAGTGATTGTTGCATAAGTTTGGTTATTTGTCATATTAACAATTCTTCCTTGGATGTATAATGATATTATCCAATTATTCATAGCACTGTGCTCAAGGTGTGCATGTTCCTGGTGGCCTAGCTGTCTAGTCCTCAGGGTTGATCTTGAAATATTCTTTTTGATGATGAACGAGGTATAATTTTTCAACTTGTCATTTCAAACAGAAGAGGCCATAAACTTGTCTTATTCAAAATGGCCAATACCAGTCTATTTCAACTCACTAATATCTGGGGTATTGATATTTAAATGTTCCATTTCATTTTTACATCTTGGATTTTTCTAGATTCATATTCCATTCTACATTCCACGTTCCAATTACCAGTGGGTTGTTTCCAGTTGTTTCATTCAAGGAAAGATGTGCATACGATTGTGTAACTTCCATCAAACTTATGAGACCATACATATGCTGAACTAATAATCTGAAAAACTAGATTAGATGAGGAAGATTAAGGCATCAGGAATGAAGAAAAACTCATTAACAGCATTCCATATATGTATAACACACTCTTTCTTGCTCGCTGAAAATGAAGACTTGAAACACTGATGAACTGCCAAGACTATAGTCTTTAGTATAGTTTATACCTCAATATAAAAAAAAATCCTTACAACTGGACTGACTATTAAGCATTATGAACAGAGATAAGATTGAAGGTTTGAAATTGTTGTACATTTTCTCCTACTTGAATTTTCAAACAAAACCCGTGGAAGCAGCAGTCAAGAAATTAAATTAATACCAGATGAATGTCTATCTGTGCTTCATTGACTATGCAACGGCATTTGACTGTGTAGATCACAGAAAATTGTCATCATAACCTGATTGTTTCATGTGGAACCTATACTTGGATCAGGAAGCAGTCATCAGAAGAGAAAAAACAACAACACTGCATGGTTCAAAATCAGGATAGGAGTGCATCAGGGATGTGTTCTGTCTTTATGTCTTTCAATCTTTATATGGAACATAGCATTTTGGAGACTGGACTTTATGAGGAGAAATATGGCATCAGAAGTGAAGGACAACTAGTGTTATGCAATTAACATTCCTTGCTTACTGAAACTGGGGATGACCAGAAGCATTTGCATCAGAAGGTCAAGGACTTTAGTCTTCAATATGAATTGAAACTCAACTTCAAGAAGACAAAGATTCTTACCACTGGGCCAATTGACAGCACCAGCATTGATGGAAAAGAAACTGAGATTATTAACAATTTCAGCTTGCTTGGTTCTACAATCAACTCTCTTGGCACCATCAGTCAGGAAATCAAAAGACAAATTGCAATGGGAAAGTCTGCTGTCACTGCACACCCATGTTTATTGCAGCTTTGTTCACAATAGCAAGGAGTTGGAAAC
>NW_006399807.1:15480973-15481922 GCF_000299155.1 Elephantulus edwardii | reverse complement strand
ACCAATCCTCAGAGAAAGACACCATGCTTAGAAAGATGGAGGAGAATTGACCCAGCGGTTGCAACAATGGGCTTAAGTATAGCAACAGTTGTAAGGATAGTATGGGATCAGTCAGTATTTCTTTCCGTTGTACATAGGGTCACTATGAGTCAGAGCAGACAGACAGTATCTAAGGACAATGACAACAGCATTAAAAAGAGGTGTGTTTTAGGCCATGGAATGCCAAAATACTCCTAGGATCTTTGTTGAAGTGGGCCTGCTATTGTTTTGTGCTGTCAAGTTGGAGCTGATTCATAGCTGACCCTCCAGCAGGTTTTCAGAGGCAGTTGGAAGCAGGAGTGACATCTAATTCTTTGACATCTGAACTTTGAGAAATGGCAAGCTTCAGATCTTTTGTTCATAGAGCTGCTGTGAGTCATGTTCAACTGGACAACAATCAACAAGAGCAACAAGAACAACAGATCACACAAGAGAAGTTCGCCTATCATTCTCCCATGAAGCAGCTGGTGGATTTGAACTGTGTGCCTTTGAGATTACAGTCTAGATCCTAAGAAATCAATAGTGTTATTTAGGAAATATTTTGGACTTTCAGTATGTGGTAGGATTAGACTTTCTAGCCTCTAAGTGGTTGATTGGAGAATATGTTTAATATTAGGGGCTGAAGTAATATATACTATTTCTGTACCAGAACATTTAATTTCTAGTGTGTGACACTAAGACTTTCTTTTCCTTCAGAGTGACAAGTGTTCAGGTGGCTATTCTGTTAGCCTGGATACTTGAGTAACTATAGTAAGCAGATTTTACCCTAAATGGGCATACAACTTTGTTATTTTAAGTTATTATTTTCATTATTAAAGTTTGAGGAATTCTTATTGAAGCATAGGGAGCTCTGATGGTGCAATCTGTGAGATGTTGTGCTATTAATGAAAGGGCAAGCCTCTCTGCTGGT